>NC_052505.1:59521361-59821361 GCF_014356525.2 Nilaparvata lugens
CCATATATGAGCTCCATCCACTCCACATCCGCAAGCTCATCAATAACTCAACATCCTCGACTGCATCTTGATAATTTAAAGGTGTTGACTGAGCGCTTCGATTTGTTGGATTACTTTGTTTAAAAGAGTCATCAAGTCTTAAAAGAAAGAATAAAGTCTTTCAAGGTCACTCAAAACTTGGAAGAATTGCTTTCGAGAAATATTTGATTTTGTTCCCAACTATGCTAATCCATTATGATAAATAATAAGATAACCCTCTCACAATAATAATACTATAGCTCTCTAGTTTATTTAACTTTCTTTAAAAATCGCGATCCTTCAAATATTAGTTATAATAAAATAAGACTTTCTTCTCCCTATTCTCCATCAATGTTTCTTTTCATAAAAAATTCCAATGATTATTCATAAAGACTCTGCACATCAAGTCAAAGTCTCAAAATGGAGACTATCATCTCTCATGTTTTCACGAGGCTCATGAGACTAACATACCATTGTATTTTCTGCTTCCAACCCATACATTAAAAACAAGAAATGAGATTATTCAAAGAATATCTCATTTAATAAAAAAGAAATTGACGATGTATATAGGTTCCTTTTATATATATTTATTGGGAGAAATAGTGAATTGATTTTGAATCACTATTCACAATTTTCTGTAGCTTTTACGTACTTTAACAAGGAACAACGTTTCCAAAGTTCAAGAGTGATAGGCCTACGTCCAGAGAAGAAACAATATACTGTAAATGAAATTTTACCCTTCGCTTGGATATTATTAGCCTACTACATTTTCAAAGCCACAACAGGCTCACTGATCATGGATGAGTTTGAAACCAATAGTTCAATCTAGTTGGATAGAACTGCAGAGGAGTAAGTAGTGAGCCACGTTGTCATGCTTAGTTGAAAATAGTCACGACGCTGCTGCCATCCCACAGAGCAAGAGCAAGCAACTCATCGTGTGAGTAAAAAGTTGGCGCATGAAATATGTTGCTGAAAGAATTTTGGCTTTTTTCCCAATCTCCATACAGGCGTCTACTTGTTCAACACACTACTGGGGCCCAATCTAACTCATTCACTCTCTCTCTTACTCTTTCTCTGTCTTCCTCCATTCCTCTCTCTCACATTCACTCACTCACTCACTCACTCAAATCATAGCTCATACTCGCTTTTTGTGTAGTGACATTATCTATTGTCTTCTCTCTTCTGTATAACATAACATGATATATGGTGTGTGATGCATACAGTCAGCTACCCAGAAATGTGGTTGCTGTAAAACAGAGACGGTATGATTGTACAGGCTATAAATTGAGAACTACCTTTAGAACATATTAGCTGGTAACCCGTGCTTCGCAAGGGTATATTTTAAAACTTAACAAACTGAAAACTTGACGTGATGAAATCTAGAAGAATTGAAAATAGGCCTAAAAGAATCCTCGGTTAATTAAGAATTTATATGCAACATCTCAAGTGAATCAGTCCAGTAGTTCTGACGTGATGATGCGTCAAACACAATTTTCCTACCCTTTACAGGTGTATTCGTGTATAAGCCATTTCTTTCCTTCATTATAGCATAGAAGATGATAGATAGATGGATTATATCAGTATCTTTGAATTAGAATAACTTTTGAAAGGTTTGAGATATCGATGTGCGGTTTTCACCATATTCTCTCTTGAAATCCTGTATCGAGATCATTATCATATGACCACCTTCCAATGTAGAAAAAATGAAGTTGGATTCAAAATGGCGACTCAAAAACGGTGGACGAAATTCGGGTCGACGGGAAACCTGTTTTTATTATTCGAATAGGATTCCCAATCACACCTATCTTCTAATTTCCCTTTCAAAAGAAATGTTCAGCTGCTTCCATACAACAACTGGATCATGACAGACTGAAAACTTGACAAACTGAAAAATTGATGTAATCAAATCTTGAAGAATCGAAAATAGGCCTATTATCATCCTCGGTTAGTTGAGAATCTATATGCAAAATTTAAAGTTAATCAGTAGTTAAGACTTGATTATGTGTCAAACATAATGTTCCTATTCCGTACGTGTATAAGCCAGTTCTTTCCTTTATTGTAGTATAGATTATTATGTTGCTTTGGCCTGTGATCTGTATAAATGTCCTGTAACATCTAAAGGTGCGACCACACATTCTGAACCGAACCTCGAACCGCGCAGCAAACCGTGCTTTCCGCCGAACATCGTGCCTTTCAGCGAACATGAGCATGTTTCATAAAGTTAAAAATCAGCTGTTAAACATTCGCCGTACCGTACTCCGAACCGTTCGCCGTGCCGCTCGCCTCAGTTTTAACTGTTCGCCGTACCGCACTCCGAACGCTGAACTTTTCAGCCAATCAGAGTCCTCCGTGTTCGCCGTGCAGTTTGCTCTACGATTTTGGCTATCCATCACAAGTGTAAACATGCGAACACGTTCGCGAACATGAATACAGAAGTATATGGGCCTTTTTTTATTTTGATTAAATTCATGTATTGGACAATTAATTGTTACGAATGATAAATTGAAAGGACCTAATAAATATTATCTAATCCAAATGAAGTAACTTCTGGAAAAATAATGAATGGATAAATACCAATATTGAAATATTGTTGACCAAGAATTTAGTACAACAACAATAATTCATTCAACTAATTATGTACTGTTAAAATTATAATCATTTTTTTATTGTTAATCAATTTCATCAACTACCATGAATTGACTGAAATAAATACTTCAATTCTCATGTATTTAATTAATAGAATTGTATAAAAATCTACAGTGTAGGTCATAAATCTAAATCCACAAAGAGTTCGATTGTTGTTGGCAAGAAACATGTTATTCAACGCAGAAATCATTGTTATTCTACTAAATGATAGGATAAGTTGAATAGTTTCTCTTTTAGGGGAAGTTTTGACAACCCACAAAACTAATTTTCCATATGAAGAAATATCGAAGACCTGCATAGGACCTTATTTTTTTTGTTCAGCTTGCCAAAATACCCCTCATTTTATAATATTAAAATTTTCGACTGACTATACACTGAGTCAATCATACTTTCAGGGCTTGAATAATTTTGGAATTGTAATTAAATTAATGAAAATGGAAGAGAATAATTTCTTTATGTAAATATCAACACCCTCATTCAAAGACATATTAACTGCATGCGTTTTCATATTGCCGATACAGCATTGATAAAACTGTTGACGTTTATTTAGAACTTTGTCTACTAATTCTGTGTGATTCATCGTACATCGTATGTTTCCTGGACCATCTATTGACGATCAACAACCATGAAAACATTGAATTAATCGTTGAAACACTGATTTAACCTATCTATTTTTTTAATTCAACACTTTACTAATAGATATTATTACCAATTGATTGAGAAGAATATGTTTTCGGAATAATGAATGCTGCATGACTAATCACATAGGAAGTCCGTATTGAGATGTAAATGGAAATATTGATTGTCAGATAAATTTCATGATTCACCAAATACAGTCAAGTGTGACATTAGATACATTTTTTGGCGGTACGAAGTTCTCCGGGTAAGCTAGTTGTAAATAAAGCTTTATTATTAATAGTCAACCCTGAAAAAAGACAGGCTCAATCACCAGGAATACTATAAATTCTATTAGGGACCAGTAAGCCATTAATTTTGAGTAGTTCAATCACTTCCATTATGGACACTGGATACATTATGGACAATCAATAACTAAGTATGAAATTTATTAGCTACAGAATAAAGAACTTTTGATAGCAGTGAACCCGACTACTACAATATGAATAAACATTTGGATCAAATATTAGGAATTACTCACATCTCTCATCAACTCGTACTTTCAATTCACAAAATATCAACAAAAAATATTTATAAGTTATATTAAATGAACTCACGGTTAGTACTCAAGTTTGTCTTTTTCTGGCCGTGCTACAAATAAATGTAGGTATACTTTTGACATTTTTTTTTAATCTTGTTGTCTATTAAAAGTTTCCAATGTGATTTTTAAGGCAATAAAATTTGAATTTGAAAAAATAATTATCAACAAACTCCTAACCAAAAAAAATCTCTCTGCTCTGTTCTATTAGGAATGTATGAGACTCCATATACAGCTGATAGAAGGCGCAAACTGAACTGGCCAAGCTTACAACAATGAAACAAACACGTGGCAAGCTCGCGCTTTCGATTTATGGAAAATTAAATTCGATCAGCTGATTATTTTAAGCTTTCCAATGATTACAACATAATTATTAGAATATCATGTGTCAATTATCTAAGTTCCATATGGCATTCACCTTACCATGTTCATAACCTCACTAAATAGGATCCATTTTCATCCTTTGAAACCCTTAGAGGCAAAATATCTCAAAATCCGTTCTTAGTGCGCGTCTATAGTAAGGTCCACGTTATAATGACAGTGGATAAAGATAGAAAAATAGCGATGCTGATTCTCTGAATTAATTAATTATATTTCTACACTGTCAAAAACATAATTGGCATCGTTGTGGACCTAGAAATGGATAGTACCACGGCTTTGTCGAATGATAGACAAGGATATCAAAACAAAAGTTGATCAAATACTGTTATTATAACGTGGACCTCACTATAGCATGTTTGAAGAATATTTGTGCAGAGTTTTAAGTCTGTAGGCCAATTAGTTTGAGCTGTAGTGTGATTTTACAGAAAATTTTCAAAAAATGCCCCCTCTCTGCTCCTGGTCGGAGTTTTTCTGCATAGATCTAATTTTTTTCGTAGCTGAACAAAAAGTTCCTCATGACTTTGCTGTGCAATGAGCGGTTGAAAAGTACAAAATTTGTGGGGGCCCCAGCTCCCTGAGGGGGGCAAATTTCTGAAAATCCTTTCTTAGAGGTTGTTTTGAGGCTATCATAAACAATTGTGCAAAATTTCAAGTTTGTAGGCTCAGTAGTTTGGGCTGTGGTGTGATTCCAGTCTGAAGATAAATTATCTGTAGATTATTAACGTGTATGCTTTAAGTTCGTACAAAAGCGTCATGCACCATTCTCTCTAAGACTGATCAAAGATTTCAAGTACAATCTCATATTATTGTTTCGGTTGGTCTGTGCTTTGAGATGAGGGGTTCCGAATCCTGATATCTTCATTAATTTTCTTTAATATCATATTGATAGTTTCTAGTTGAACCTCGTGTATGTTGTTTTGTTTGTTCTGTTGCTGACACCGACACATAATTCGATGCAATGAACACATTAAATCGATTCCAAACTCTTTAAAATTTCTTCTAAAAATAAATGAAATGTATTGAATAATGATAGCAATGATAAAATGTATTATGATAGCACTTATCAGTTCTTCCAAGCTAACGTCGAATGTAGTTTTCGTCACCAAAACAAAAAGATATAATTTGTCTCTCGATTCTTACCAAATACTTTTGTGCATTTGGATGGAAAAGTTTTGTGCTTCTCTCATCACTTCCATGTTTATTTCAAATCTCACAATATGTGTATGTAATAAACTGTTACAAGTATTTTATTCCATCCACTCCATGATTTTCATAGTATATTCTCCCACAAAATCTTCTCAATGTTATTTCAGGTGTATACACCAATTTAATCTCCACTCTTAATCTGATTCATACCTTATTTATTAACATTTCTGCCAGTAAACATCTCTAGGTAACAATGATGAACTGACATCCACCGTAATAATTCAATTCAACACATCATTATCAAAATAAGTTTTACCTCCGTGCTATCACAGATATTTTATTAAATTCATTCGAAATTCCACTTTCACAATCCAATTGAACTCATTATTTTTCATTACACTCTATCTTTCTCTCGGCGTCATCTCACTCTTCATAAGCAGCACAAAATCACCCCCCTTCCCTTCCTTCCACAATACTCTGCCTCATACCTACTACGACTGCAGCACTTAAGGCAAACACGATTATTGGAGATGAGGAGACTAATCGAATCCCAATATAGCGCGGGAATGATAGGATTTTCCACTCCGTAAATTTCGACTCTGCCCGGAGTTGGTGTGCGCAGTTCTCTCCTTTCCTTCTCTGTTTTCCTTCTGTGTCCTCCATTTTTCCTTTCGAGTCCTTCTCTCTCATTGCTTCCGAGGAAAACACTAATGTCGATTCCACAAAGACCAATTTCTTTTATTGTTGAAATATGATTGCGACTCATAATAGATGATGGTTGATTCGAGCTGTTTTATAGGATAGCTGGTCAGTGCAAATTTGCTGTTTTGATGAATATAAAGAAAATTATGATATGATCTGATTAATGATTAATTAGCACTGAATTTGAACGTTATAATCCATGATAATGTATTCAATATTCAAATGTCATAAGCCTACTGTTATAATACTATTTCGACTTAAAAATCTACGATTTCAGAACTGGAGGTTGAAGAAATTTATGAACTCCTTCATGCAATTAATTGATACCCTTACTTGCATGCTCTTAATCATTTCTCCTGCCTCTCTGGTATGAAATATCAATTGAAATGCAATATAATCATTCCTCCTCATTTCTAAGAAGATTTCACTATATGCTTTCGTGATCATATTACCAAATTTAGTGGATAAATTATTATAATTGTTCATTTATTTACCATTTTATTTCAATGATTATGTAGTTTCTCTCGAAATATTATATTTATTGTTTATTGTTTTTGAAGGGACGGATTCAAGGATCCGAAGATACAAAGAACCCTACACGTCAACCGAAGCTTATTGTGTTCCCAAGTAGTAGGGTAGTTAGGCAAACCAATACCTGTGTCTTTACAAGAACCAGGAGTTTTCCCTATACTAACATCCCATTCATCACCCGGTTGCTTATTACAATCCAGTGTGATATGCTTGGCAGTCTCTTCAGACTGATTAGTCCTCGTGACCTTCGTGAGTTCCACTCCTGGCCTACTTTGAAGGTCCTACCGCTGAGGAAGGGGTGGCCAAGTTGCCTCTAGGGCGCCTGGCCACCCTCGACTTAGCCTCTTGAATCACATTTGTGCCTGGAGTTTCACCCATCTCTGGTCTCTTAGGTTTTTGTTTTTGCTTCTCCAAAACTCTGCAGCATCAGAAGCCTCACCACTCCCAAAAAGTTTTGCCTAAATGGCCGTCCTTCTTTGAGCAGTGGTGAGGTTTGGTCACTCCACCTAAAACTCATGACCTACGTGAGTTCCACTCCTGGTCTTTTTGTAGGTCTTTCCGCTGAGAGAGGGGACGCCAAACTGCCTCTAGGGCGCCCGGCGCCCGGCCACCCTCGACTCAGTTTCTTGACTCACATTTGTGCCTGGAGTTCCACCCATCTCTAGTCCCTTGGGTTTTTCTTTTTACCCCACCGAAACTCTGCAGGGTCAGAAGCCTCACCTCTCCCAAGAAGTTTTGCCTGGATGGCCGCCCTTCTCTCAGCAGTGGTGAGTTTTGGTCTCTCCACCCACAAACTCATGACCAACGTGAGTTCCACTCCTGGCTTCTTTGTAGGTCCCTCCCCTGAACGAGTGGTCGCCAAATTGCCTCTAGGGCACCTGGCCACCCTCGACTTAGCCGCTTGACCTACATTTGTGCCTGGAGTTTCACGCATCTCTGGTCTCCTTCTTCTTTTCTTTCTGCCCCTCCGAAACTGCCCTGATGGGGCGGATCCCGTGGGTTTGGAGACAAGGTAACTTCTGTAGTTGCCTTGAGGTTTATTTTAGCCGCGTCCTACGACAAGCATGTATACTGTGGGTGAATTCTGGTTTTCAACAAATTCTTGAGTACGATGATCGACTCAAAGCTCCCCCAACCCACAGGGGGCAATGTTGTGTTCAGATTGATACGTTCATTGCTTACTGTCGTTTCAGCTTTGTTATAAGACTTCATTACTGTGGTTGAATTATAATTGAATTAGGATACATTGTATTTATCTTATATGCGTTACACCAATTTGGACGTGGCCGGAAGCTATAAATTTTCCCCAATAATGTGGAAAAGAAACGAATAAGATATCAATATAACAAACTTGGGTGAATTGGAGGATAACAATAACATTTTAGCAAGCTAAACGGGGTCACGTAGATTATCAGAAAGGAAGTTGAATCTTTCGAAGAAAGAACCATTTATCAAATCGAATATTAATAATAGTTTCCTCAAAGGAACTGATAAAACAAATATTTCAAATATCTCAACATTGTATAAACTATATTACATCTCTATTATATGTTTCAGGTTGTCGAAGAATAGTGAAGTGGACGCAGCCCTTCTTGGTGGCAACTGGGATATTCATGTTTTTGGCAACTCCCTAAGATTTCTCCAAAAATACCATTGATAGAGCAAGCGTCCATCCAAACCTCACGCTAACAACCATTGGCAACTTTCATTGAAGTGGATTCACTATTCATTGTTGGAAATATCATCATTAAACACTCATGAAGATGTATTCATTCAATCATTCTTAATACTACATAATTGTACTCGTAATCAATCTACAGTATAAATGGATGTATGATGAACATAATTTTAATAAAGAAGATTAAAGGGTAATCAGGTGGATATGATTGATAATCTATTCTTTGATGAATTTCCATTATTCGATCAGTACAGGACACAATTATCCTATTAATACACTGAATATTGTGGTTATAATAGATAATTATGAGAATTTGACTGTCTGGAGGCTCAAATAATCAAAACCTGATTCTGATGATATTGAAAATAGGCTTGAATAGTGAATATGCAATTGAAGTGAGTTGAGACTTATTATCCCAAGTATTCAACAGATTCATTGTTACATAACAGATTATTCCGATGGAGAAGAGCAGAACTCCCAGTAATTTTGTTTTAAATATTTATTAGTCATATACATTTTTGTACGACATTTTTATGACAACATAAAATCATTGCTAAATCCTTGGCTCAATTAGAGAACTATTTAATTTGAATACTTGGTTGGTCAATATAATAAATCTATGAGTGTCTTTCCCAATCATGAGAATCGCTTTATGATAAAAAATTCAATCTCCAATGTATATTTGTATATTTTATGCTGTGTAAATTGTTCATTGTTAATATTGTAAAATCAATTATGTAAACTGAAATATAATTTATCACGAAAAGTTTAATAATATGTTGATAATATGCTCAGAGTAAGGATTCTATGGAGGCATTGGACAGCATTCACCCAGTTGACCGGTTGTTGGTTTAGTTAGTAAATAGATAAATATCAATTTATGTTTCGAATCAGAATTAAATTTTTCTCTACTGTTCGTGAGTTCAATATATTTTTAATCAGTAAAAGTTTGCCTGATAACATCCAAAGAGCTTTGCTGTTCATCGTTTACAGGAATAAAATAATTAAATGAATGTATACAATCTAGGTATATCTCTTTTACACTTTCGAGTTTTAACATTTCGCCCCTATTTCACTCGTCAAATAATGTTTTTTTTCTTTTTGTGAAATTTTCAGGAATCATATTTTGTTGTTTTGTCCGTATTGTGATATTGATATACCCATGTTTAACTTCATAAACTACTGGTCCACCGTATTTCCTAATTATCATGCGTTTTTTTTTTTATTCAATGAATAACAGAATTGATGAAGTGGTTGAAGCTAGATTGAGATAGAATCTGCGAGACTCTTTTGATCATATAAGTGAGTTCTGTATTCAATAATTCCAGAAAATCTATCCTGTACTGGGTGGCTACATTCTACTTAATCAGAAATATCTCTTGAACATCAGACATATTTAGTTTAAGTTTGTCTTCTCGAACAGAAAGAAGCTAGCATTGTAAATCAGAAAATCACAAATTAATCGCATTGACTTTTTCTTTCAAGATTTTTATTCAAAACCAACATATCAATGTAAATTTTCAAACTATTATGTAAAAAGAAACATACTTGATTAGGATAAGAGAATAAGATAATAAGTAATAATAATATCCAATCATTTGTACCCCAATATTCATGTGTAAATAATAGGCCTAAACTAGAAGATATTGATAATATTGTATTATATTTAAGTTCGTTTCCTTCTAAGAAAGTGCTAGGTTTGGAGCCACTCATTCGAGCTCTATGTTCAACAAATATCGAATGAACTAGACTAACGATTGTTTGAATAAAGTATAAAAATGTTTCGAAACTTATTTGTTAATTTAGCTTGTTATGATGAATTGTTTATTATTCATGGAAGCGAATAAAATGTTTTAGGATTGATGAACATGATTATTATCACTTTCTGGAGCCTCCATTTATTTTCTGACTCTATAAAGCATGACAAACAATAATTGGAGTACGGAGAATTACTCGAAAATCAGCAGGAAGTACTCAGGTGTAGCTATGATAGAGCTATACAGGTCTATATTGAGGTCCACGTTATAATGGCAGTGTTTGATTATCAATAGTATTGCTATCCTTGTCTATCATTCAACAAAGCGGATAGCGCTATATCTTTCTCGCTATGCTCTGTTGCCTGATCGTCTTCTAACAATGTAGAATGAATAATGAATTAACAAAATATTTATTTCAATGATGTAAATTCATTATGAAATTATTAAATAATATAATTTCTTGCTTAATCAAATATAATTAAGTTAAACAAGAATGAACCGTTCATATTACATCAATAAACCTGTATCAGCTACCTCACTGTAGTATGTGCATCAAACAATCATACTGAATGATGTTGCCATCTTTTTATTCTGCCATGTCTCTACAAATTCTGACATGTTTTCAATTCGTGGTGGACTTACTTTTAATGAGTCCTTCAATCAATAACATTTTGCAAACGAAATTGGGAATTGATTGCATTCAATCGACATACTTGCAAACGTCGTTTCAAATCAATTGAAAATGTTTTGAATAGGCTACTCTTCCAAGCTCTCCTCTAATTTGGGACTAACAAGCCAATCTCTGCTATAAACTACTAGTGAAAACATAGGCCAACAGCAACGAGTTAGAAAATAGTTTACTGTGCAACTAGAATTTTGATATTCAGACATCAAAAAATTTCAAAATTCAAATTGAGAAAACATCTTTGGTGTATGATTCATATTCAAATGAAAATTTCCAAATCAATATATTGAAATTACGATATAAGGTTGATAATATCATGTGAAATATCATCATCATTCATAAGTGATTTACAACTCACCGGAAAGTTCATTTTCCTGACAACGTGACTCCAATGGATTTTAGAGAGAACATTAAATCCTCAAATCTATTAATCATGATTGCCTTTGAAAATTTTGATATAAGTATTCTAATTTAGAATGATAGGTATACTATGTTTGCTACAATATTAGAGTTTATATAAATAAAAAATAATGGACCTTGAATAAAATCATATCTTTGGTCATGTCAACAAATCAGATTTGTTGATAATGTCGATCTATTTCTCACCAGATAATATTTCTCGTGAGATCGAATGATTGAATTCAATAGTTCAACAGCTGAATATAATTCTGTCTTACTCCCACACACGCACTCCCATCTTCTATTACCGACAGACAACGAAAGTCTCAGCTGTTTCTCCAAAGATAAATAATTATTATCCTTGTCATGTCCTCCAGCGAGTTTTGCCAGGAATGAGAATATTTGTAATCGAATTTTTATATCAAGAACCTCCCATATTGCAAATTACATCAAAATCGTTGGAGCCGTTTTCGAGATCGGTTGGACATACATAAATACATAAATAAATAATCAAATAGATGAATAAATAAATAAATACATACAGAAATTACTCGCTCAATATAATAGGATTATATAAATTGAATTGTAATGATTGAAACTATTGGAAAATTACAACATTCTGCGTGATATTCAACTTGAACAAGTTGAGTATGAATATGTTATTGGAAAATAAAAAGTCAATGAGTATTTCCATCTCGACGTACTCGACTTGTGTGCGACTTTATAACAATAGCAATAATTATAAAACTAGAGCTCAATGAGGAAGTATTATTACTGACCCCGACCATTCGCTTATTATCCTTCCGGCATTCGCGCTGTTGTAAAAAGTGCAACAGTGTCAGTTTTTTTGCTGCACAAAACTATTGAATGGGGTTGCTGCAAAACTACTGAGTTGCAGTATCAACCGAGCAATGGTTCAGTCTTTAGGAGTCATTTAGTTGCGACATTGCATAAGTCGCACTATGCATAAGATAGGGAAAGACTGTATACGGGGACTGTAAACGAACCAATAACTACAGAATTGATGGCTTTGCTTGATGTTCCTTATTGAGCTATGAAATGGTAATCATCCAAATGTTTATAGGTAAAATAATCCAAGAAGATGGAAAAGTAATAATACAATTAATCAATATGTTTTGTCAGTAAATAGAGTACATATCACTTGGAAAATTGAATGTTGTAAAAAATACAACACGCGACTGCTCGTGTGATTGAGTAGGGCGCGACTACCGGAAGGTAGATATTGATAATATTGTTTGGAGGATTTAAAAGCTCTGGCTCTGCAAAAAAAATAAAACGAAGATTCAATACCAGAATTAATTACGTGCTAACTCCGAAAAATATTTTTTTTATTAATGATTAAATGCAATCATTGGCAAAATATCCCCGTGATATAACAGAATACATTCTATCACCGGATACGACTACAGGGTAGGCCTTATAGAATGTCATCTTACTTTTGTTACTCTCTGAGTACGACATGATGTAATATACAGTACATTTTACTACAGATTCCCATTAATATAATAGAAGTCATAATTTAAGTATTTCGCCCTGATAAATAACATCAACAATTGAATAAATATTTTTATATTATCATGAATCAAGAGTTATTTAAGTGAAGCTACTTCTAGAAAGAGAGAGGTATGTTTTGTTGGTATCGCCCTTTTTACATAATACCGACGAATATATTATTTTACTCGTCTTTCTGAACCACATTGGACAACTGAAGTCAATCAACTGAAATCATCTTTGGTTCTGAAGCTATCTGGCTTTTCGATCAGCCCGATATTTCTTCATTCTCTCGGATCGTTGTCGTCTTTCTGCATCAGTGATTACATCTCCCTGTGCATTTTTGGCAAATTGAATATGAGTGTTTTGAGCGAATTGTTTATTTTCACTATATTAATGACATCCTCAACTTCCAAGCCTATTTCTTGAAGATCCCGTTTCAGTTCATCAACATACTTGCCACATTTTTCTTTTTTAAATACGCATTACAAGCTGTTCCAGAACTCGATTCTCAGGCATTCGCAGAACATTTATTTATCCATCAATACACAGAACAAAATTCTTTTACATGATTGGGGAAAGATCAACAGGCTCAGCCCGAAACTGTTTCTTACCCGATTTTTGATGTATACACGATAAATACGGTAGTCCAATTTTCGGTCTAAACATTTGAAAACAGAAAAGTTCAAATTTAGGTCTTTGACAAACCAAATTGAATAACAAAATAACACTCACTAATCACTTAAAACTGTTAAATAATGATTGCCTTTGAAAATTTTGATATAAGTATTCTAATTTAGAATGATAGGTATACTATGTTTGCTACAATATTAGAGTTTATATAAATAAAAAATAATGGACCTTGAATGAAATCATATCTTTGGTCATGTCAACAAATCAGATTTGTTGATAATGTCGATCTTTTTCTCACCAGATATTATTTCTCGTGAGATCGAATGATTGAATTCAATAGTTCAACAGCTGAATATAATTCTGTCTTACTCCCACACACGCACTCCCATATTCTATTACCGACAGACAACGAAAGTCTCAGCTGTTTCTCCAAAGATAAATAATTATTATCCTTGTCATGTCCTCCAGCGAGTTTTCCCAGGAATGAGAATATTTGTAATCGAATTTTTATATCAAGAACCTCCTATATTGCAAATTACATCAAAATCGTTAGAGCGTTTTCGAGATCTGTTGGACATACATAAATACATAAATAAATAATCAAATAGATGAATAAATAAATAAATACATACAGAAATTACTCGCTCAATATAATAGGATTATATAAATTGAATTGTAATGATTGAAACTATTGGAAAATTACAACATTCTGCGTGATATTCAACTTGAACAAGTTGAGTATGAATATGTTATTGGAAAATAAAAAGTCAATGAGTATTCCATCTCGACGTACTCGACTTGTGTGCGACTTTATAACAATAGCAATAATTATAAAACTAGAGCTCAATATATATATAAGCTTATGCTTTTTGGGCCAGCATGTGGAAGCGTCAGTTATGACTTGTCATAATTTAAAAAAACACAAAATATTACATTGAAGGACAGTATGCTATATGCAGTATTACTGCATATTTTGGAATGGCCTCTATGGGTCTGCCTCAAATGTCAATTCTCTGTAATACTCCTTCGATCCATTTAAGCCCCATATCACTTGCCGCATGCACCTCCTGCAATCCTCCCTCACATGGGAACAGAGGGCAGTTCGAAACCAAGTGCTCCATTGTCTGTATCTCGCCACATTCACAGTATGGGTCAGGTGTAAAACCCCATAAGGCAAGAGACTGGGCGCATCTTCCAGTAGATGTCCGGAACCTGTTCAAACAGCACCACTGCCGGCGGCCAAGCAGTGTCCCTGGCACCTGTACATTTGGATCCTCAATTAGGCGTTTATTCTTTACTGATGAGGAGGACCACCTTGCTTTCCAAATTGTTTCAATATCCTGACCATTCTGATCATCTAATCTCAGATACCTCCTAGATTGTAGCCGTCTTGCTGGTGCATTATTTAGCTCTTTAGCTATTGGCAACTCATTCCTTGAGACAACCCTGTTAACAAGTTGTCTTGTCTTATTCAATCTGCGGAGGTCTGGTGGCAGGACATTACAAAGCACAGGTAGCCAGTTGGTCTCTGTTGGTCTTAATGTGCCACTGATTTTTCTCATGGATTCATTTAGCTGCACATCGATCTTTCCCACATGTGCACTATGTGCCCACACAGGTGAGCAGTATTCAGCCACACTGTACACCAAGGCAAGACTGGATGTTCGCAGCGTTCCCACATTGCAACCCCAGGTTGTTCCAGCCAGTTTGCTTATAATATTGTTTCTGGTCTTTAACTTGTCTCTTACACCCTCCAAGTGATGGCGGTATGTTAGAGACCTATCAAGTCGCACACCTAGGTATCGAGGAGCTTCCTGATGTGTCAGTCTCTCTCCACAGAAAACAATATTTAGCCTTCTCCCTGCATCCCGATTACTGAGATGAAAAGCTGTTGTGACTGTCTTGGTTGGGTTGGGTTTCAGGTGCCATGCCTTGAAGTATTCTGCCAAATTTCCAGATCTCTGTTGAGCGTAGTTTCCAATACCTCAAATGAGGAATCTTGTGCCACCAAGCCAATATCATCTGCATACACAAATTTCTGTGCTCCTGTGGTAGGGAGATCGGCGGTATACACATTAAAGAGCATCGGGGATAGCACGGAGCCCTGAGGTAGTCCATTCTGTATTCTCCTCACAGAGCTTTCCATACCACCATGTGCCACCCTCAGCGTTCTATTCAATAGCAGGGATCGTATGAGGTTGACAGCTGCTCTACATTTCAATGTCCGTGTAAGTTTTAGCAGCAGTGCACTGTGCCAGACTGTGTCATAGGCCGAGCTAAGGTCAAGAAATACTGCCCCTGACTTCAGCTTCCTCTCAAAACCATGCTCTATGTAGGTTGTGATGGACAGCACTTGTTCTTCACAGCTACGGCCTTCCCTAAATCCTGCCTGTTCCTGTGGAAGAGACTCTTCTACTCTTCCAATAATCCTGGACAGCAGGACACGCTCAAAAAGCTTATAGATGACAGATAGGAGTGATATTGGTCTGTAGCTCTTTGGGTCACTAGGCTCCTTTCCTGGCTTCAGAATGGCAACAACTTTTGCTCTCTTCCATACCACTGGTGTTCTGGATTTCTCCATAACAATTGTGAAGAGGTTACAATGAGGAAGTATTATTACTGACCCCGACCATTCGCTTATTATCCTTCCGGCATTCGCGCTGTTGTAAAAAGTGCAACAGTGTCAGTTTTTTTGCTGCACAAAACTATTGAATGGGGTGGTGTTAGTGAATGAGTCACCTATGCATTCCAAAACTTTCTCCCAATCACTCCACTGAGTTGCAGTATCAACCGAGCAATGGTTCAGTCTTTAGGAGTCATTTAGTTGCGACATTGCATAAGTCGCACTATGCATAAGATAGGGAAAGACTGTATACGGGGACTGTAACGAACCAATAACTACAGAATTGATTGCTTTGCTTGATGTTCCTTATTGAGCTATGAAATGGTAATCATCCAAATGTTTATAGGTAAAATAATCCAAGAAGATGGAAAAGTAATAATACAATTAATCAATATGTTTTGTCAGTAAATAGAGTACATATCACTTGGAAAATTGAATGTTGTAAAAAATACAACACCGGACTACCGGAAGGTAGATATTGATAATATTGTTTGGAGGATTTAAAAGCTCTGGCTCTGCAAAAAAAAAATAAAACGAAGATTCAATACCAGAATTAATTACGTGCTAACTCCGAAAAATATTTTTTTATTAATGATTAAATGCAATCATTGGCAAAATATCCCCGTGATATAACAGAATACATTCTATCACCGGATACGACTACAGGGTAGGCCTTATAGAATGTCATCTTACTTTTGTTACTCTCTGAGTACGACATGATGTAATATACAGTACATTTTACTACAGATTCCCATTAATATAATAGAAGTCATAATTTAAGTATTTCGCCCTGATAAATAACATCAACAATTGAATAAATATTTTTATATTATCATGAATCAAGAGTTATTTAAGTGAAGCTACTTCTAGAAAGAGAGAGGTATGTTTTGTTGTTTGTTCGCTATGAATTACAGTGAACATGCTCTGTGGATTTGTAGTGAGGGTTTCAAACAAAACCCATCACAATATTTCTGTCCACAATAACAATAACAATCCATTCATATTGATTGGATAGATTGAGGCTCATTCATGGCTGGCACTGGGATTACATCAATTCTTTGTATCAATTAGTTAGATTGTTCTGGCGTTTGTTTCGGGAATGAATATTGGAGCACCGCAGCATTCACTAGTTATTACAAAATAACACGTAACATGGAACAGAACGTAACATATGATATCATGGAGCCTACTGTTTAATTAGAATGTATTAAACGAGATAGAGCAATCTTGAGTGGGGAAAGTAGATCATTTCTATTTATATTTTTCAAATGATTGATTCTCAAATCCTCAACCATGACATGGTAGTTCACGTTCATTCAATTATTGTCAATGACAATGAATTTATATAAACTAACTCTGAATTTGAGCTGTGCACTTGCCATCTAGCTCCAACACGTCAGGTCTGAAAATAATAGCAGTTTGATAGGCATTCCTTGTTCCCATACAATATAAATTATGTCTTGACCTATTGTCGACTAGTGACATGGGTTACATGGGATAATAGAAGTAGCGAGTGCCTGTGTGGGAGAGAGACAGAATTATGTTCAGCTGTTGAACTAAAGCAAATCAATCAGCGGATCTAATGAGAAGTATTATCTGGCAATTATAGATAAACTCAATGTACCTAGAATACATTGAGGTACCCTTGGATAAACTGACTTGATTAACCTTATCTGATTTGTTGACATGACCAACGATATCATTTTATTCAAGATCCATTATATTTTCATTTAAATTAAAGTACCTATATCAAAATTATCAAAGTTATTCATAAATTTACAGTGTAAGCGAATAGTGAGTGTTATTGAATTTGGTTTGTGAAAAACCTAAATTCTAACTTTTCTGTTTTAAAATGTTTGGACTGAGAATTGGAATTCAAAAGTGTATGGAACATAACCTACTTTTGGGTCTACCGTATTTATAGTGAATACATCAAAATTCGGGGAGAAAACAGTTTTGGGCTGTGCCTGTTGGTCCTTTCCCAGTCAATTGAAAGAATTGTGTTCTGTGTATCAATAAATCCTATACTATTAAACGAGCAATTTCTATTTATATGTTCAGGTCTCATCCCTGGGAAAACTCCCTGAAGGACATTAAAAGGATAATATTATCCATCCTTGGAAAAACAGCTGATAATTCCGTCGTCTGTTGATGGAACAGAGTAAGCGAGTGTACTTGTGTTTGACTGAGACAAAATCTCAACTCAGCTGTTGAACTTTTGTAATCATTCAATCAGGACTTAGTGCCAGTTGAACAAAATTCGGTTGAATTCTATTCCTGATCAATATTACAGTAGAACCAATCAGAGAAGCCATCTTTTTGAAATGGTATCTGGTTCACGTGAAATTAATCAGGGTTGAAATTTAACCGGCTTTTGAGCAATAGCGCCTTTGTGAGAAAAAAATTTGCATTCCTCTGGGAATTAACCTCAATCCACTGTGATTAGATAGAACCTTTCTGTATGAACTATAAATATATTATAATTTCGTCTTTCGTAATAAATTTTTTATGCTCTTGTACTTCAGAGTGAAGATCGGTCCACCGATATTAAATATAAACTATGCTTCTATGCTTTAGTACATCGGAGTGAAGCTCATTGTCCCGATATTTTGAAATTAAGTTGTGTAAGAGTATTTTCAATTGAAAAAATACCAGCCTAGATATTAATGGCTGTAGATTCACAATCATCTTATTTTGGGAATGTGATTCAAAATTAAGTTCTGAGAATTGACAATGCATTTCTTCTCCAACGGTGATGAATGTAAACCCAGTTTAACAGCCCCCTTAACCCAACCCCACCCAACACCTACGTGATTTGTGATTCCGGCTCGCTGGAGCGAGTGTATCTTGAAGCTTCAGAGCAAATCAGAAAGCAAGTGTTGTATAAGAAAGCGTCTGTGTTGGCAAAGAAGTGCTAACAATAAAAAGTTAATGTGACCGTTAAAAAGGCCACTACGCTTCGGCTAGGAGGGCGGGGACCCCGTGGATCGTGAGCAGCATCCGGAGCCGGCAGAAGAGCTTCAGGAGGCGGCGGACCGCCCCCGGAATACTGAACAGTCGAGTTATGGCTCCCGCGGTGCTACTCCGAGCGCTAAGCCCTGAATTTTTCACAGCTCAAAATTGCATATTAACTATTGATAAAACGAACCCTTCTGTAATCCCCCACCCTCTTTCTTACTCTGGCAACTTGGAGATCGTTGTCACCTGTGATCCCGTGATCCCGGCGCGATTCTTAACCCAACATGTCAACGTCAACCCCTGCATAGCTAAGCGCCCGATCTTCCGTCTCCATTACTCCTTGCGACATTATGCTCCCAGCAAGACATCCATTCATTATTCCTCTTCGCCTTACTATAAGTAATTTTCGTTTGGAAAATGCAGGTAACCTTGTACAATTATAAGATTCTGGATTTTAAGCATTATTTTTAAATCGGTTTCATTTGAATTCCTTTAGGGCCGGTTTCCTAAAGCTGGTTGGCTTTAGCTAAGTTCTAGACTTTGAACAGCTAGAGTCAGAAGATTGACTTTCCGGAAGTGGGTGTAGTCGTAGTCCACGATTGAATTGAATTTCGAAAAACTAAAAAATTGGACACAAAATAAAATAAAGAGAAAATAGTGTGAAGCTACACACATTTTGATTAAATTATTCAGGAACGTTTCATTTTGTCAAGGAAAAACTTTTCCAACTTTAAGAATGAGAAAATAAATAAAGACTATCATAAAAAAATCTGGTGTGGCGCACTCACACAACTTTCCTTGCCGTTATGAAAATGTATCACCTGACGCTAGTGTTCCCGCGCATCTCAAGTCTACTTTCAAAGATTCAAAGATTTGAGCCAACTGGTGACAGGGCAATAACGCTGGAGACACACGAGGTCTGCTATCTCTTCATAGTGAATCATTTAATAGAATCAACAGTTGCTGACAGTTTGCAATTGGATAATCACATTTTCTCGAATTTCTAGCTTATTTTTGATTTTAGGTGAAAATGTTACTGAACATTAATTATAGAGATTCCAATGTTCAATCTCTTCCACACGAAATTTTTTGTTCAAATTGAATCTGAAGCCTGATCATTGAGAATCTAAAATCAAACTGATGGGGTGGTGCTCCTGAAATTTTTACAGATTTATGAGACTCGTGGCAGTTGATAGAGCTTATCAATGACCATTCTCGGTATAAATTTAATCAAAATCGTTGGAGCCGTTTTCGAGAAAATCGCGAAAAACACTGTTTTTGTAAACATTTTCGCCATTTTAGCCGCCATCTTGAATTGCATTTGATCGAACTTGTTCGTGTCGGATCCTCATTTTGTAAGGACCTTAAGTTCCAAATTTCAAGTCATTCCATTAATTGGGAGATGCAATACTTTCCTTACCTATGGTAAAAGGGCAAGGAGAGTAAAAATTATAATTTTTAGGGACAATAATTTCCCTCAATAGAACGAGAAAGGAATACAACTAACAAGGACAGAATACAGCAAAATTCCCTCAATCGAAGTAGAAGACTCAGCAATAGAATGGATTTTCAACTGATTTTTTATGATGATTTTGCATCTACAACAATTTTAAGTACTCGAGGAGAACGTTGAAAAATAATAGAGGAAATATTAGAATTTAATTACGTATGTGCTGAATTACACCATGAAACTACTCCGATACCTTGAGAATCACAACGTTAATCCAACACTCTAATATTTAATCTAATAAAATTTTATCTTGAAGAAGTTATAATTTTGAAAAAAAAAATTCGCCACAATAGTAGTAAGCATAACAAGAGTTTTAAATTGAGCCATCTGTGATACTTTTCTTGGACATTCTCTCATATTGCTTTTATATCTATTGTTTCATATTTTATTCTTGCTCATTGATTCCATATGTTATCATATGTTTTATTTGTTGAATGGTGTACCTTTCATTTACAATCCTGTCCTCATGCATGACCAATCTTGTACTAGTATTTTTTTATTATTATTGACAAATTGATAAAATTATCAACCAACTATATTCTTCACCGAATGACTTGGACAAATCAGCGATATACAGTTTTGATAATTAAATTTCAGAAATATTAAGTTCTCAAGATTTATTTAAATGGTTGAACCCAACTACTGAAGTCGAATTGGCTGAGACACATGGTCATAGAATTAAGCAAAAGCAGTTCTACAAGTCATAGAAAGTATAAGGAATTCTAACTAAAATACCGTCGTTGATCACACTCGGTATTATCTCACACTGTTGACCCCTTTGTCAGATGGTAGCGAGTTGGATTGGTGTCGGTACTATATTGTCTTGTGCAATATTTAGAATCCTTATATTTATCTACCTCTTCAGCATCTATAATTGTGGAGTCAATCAGAGCAGCGGTAAGGATTGCAGATTGATAAAGTGGCAGCAGTTTGCAGCAACTGATAGCAGAATTTTATATAAGCTCCTTGAAGAGCTGGTAAGAACCATATGGTATTTTTATTTCAGCAGGCGCATAAATATAAAAAATATTCAAATCTCATTTGCTCTACCGACTACTGCCAGCTGGGCACATGTAAGTCAAATACGGCTTTATAACTTACAATACCACAATCCGTTTTGAACTTTCTCAAGTCCAACTTGAACGGTTAAAAATAGAATACAATAACATCGAACAACATTACATCTTTGAACAATTTATTCATTGAATAAAGAGAAATTAGAAAAAATATTCGTTAATGATTTTCCGGTGAGGAGTCCCTCACGGAAGTTTCCACCTAGTTATATATCATTTTTGAAAATTGATATGGATATCAATTTCCATTTGAAGGGGAAGTTTTCTATGTTTGATCTCCCTATAGAAATCTATTTCATAAGACCTGATAGTTTTTCGCGTCATTCGATTAATGTATGATTTCAATGAGTATATTTCCACCAAACCACGAGTATGAATGGTTTTATTGGTGTTTGGTAGACGCATATGCCTGGAAACAGAGTAGGCCTACTTGTGATTGTCAAAAGACTACTTGAACGATCTCACAAATACGGAGTGAAGGGCATGACTGGATTTGGAAAATTGGGGTTTCAAAAGTCAACATTGGCTGCTTATCACTCACCGGTAACCGATTTTGCTGCCATCAGGTGGGTGCTGAGTGGTGGGTGATGGGTAGATGGTGGAGGGTAGAGAGGGTGACGGTAGAAGAGAGACACATCCGTCTCAGATTACTTTCGGAGCCACTTCCGCAACAATTTCGCCCGAGAAGAATATTGGAGACAAGAAAGAGTGGAACATTGTAAATTTGCATAGAGAACAGGGCGGGGGACTCGAGTGGAAGAATCCCCTGAATCCCCTCAGACTTAGGCACCCCACGAAAAAGCTTCACTCCTGTCTACACCCCTAACTTCCGGCGAACGAATCTTTCCTTCAACCACTTCCTTAGCTCACTCTATTATTTCAGAGGTAATTTTCAGTCAAAATGTCTTTGTCGACAAATAGACGAGCATGGCAGATCGTACATCAGTTTACGACGGTGTCTTCGAGCATCTATGAAGTGGTATTAGTTGTCTTGTTGAATGAGGTAAATTCTTGAAGCTTCCATTTATTTATAATATCTTATTAATTCTATGTTTAGCTGTGTACACCTGATGTTAGTCAAAAGATGCCCTGAAATATCAGTCGATGCTCATAAGAAATTTTAAGACCTGAGATCACTTTATCACTGGCTCTTTGAAAAGTCCTACACTAAACGACGAATTATTTTCTATAATACCTGATCATTATGGACTCACGCTCACAACTATCAGTCACGTAAGTGAAGAATATAGGAGCTAAATTCAATAGTTCCTTGGAGAGTTATAAGTTCATTCATCAATTATAATGCTTGAACTATATTGATAGTTCAAATAGTCGCATAACCGTATAGGATCTAAATCCTAAATCCGATTTGATAACCTCAAATTGTAAACAGATCTATATCAGAATGGAGAATCGAATGAACCTAGTAGATACCAGAAATTGTTTTGGATGTATTCAAGTGTCTCCCAAGCTAGGAAGCTAGTGGAATCATGAAGTTTAAACATAACTTATTTTTGGGCAATTTCTATCTAAATTTGGGAAAGGAGCAGTTTTGGTCTTTAAGCCTGTTGTTCATTTCCCAATCATTCATAGTTCAGAATTATATTATATATACAGAGTGTCCCACCAAGGTTGTAACAGCCGTTGACCATGTATTCTACTCGACATTTCTGACAAAAAATGTTAAGTAAACTTTTTTCCTATCGACCTTAGTTTTCGAGATATATCGATTCTTCGATATTTTCAGAATATTCCTTTCGGTACTTAAAGAATAAAACTACTGGTCGAATTTCATTTTCAAGGGTATTGTTGGAAAGAGAAAAACATTTCTAACAAGATTAATGTAATTTTATTTGTTGTAAGATATTTTGTAGTTTTTTATTAGAGCTTAAACTTGAAAAAATGATATTCTTCAAATTCAATGTCAAATTTCAAACCTTTTTTACTCGATTTTTCTCCGGGTAATTAGAGTAGTCTGTTTCAATATCTCAAAAACTTTTCCATTTCATAAGCTTTCGAATGAGTATGAATTCGAAAAAATAAGCTCCATGATAAAGTATTCAAAACTGCTAATATCTGGAGTGAACACCTTCAAAATGAGGAAATTCACAAACAGCATGCATCAAGTGGTGATCCTAAGGGTGAAATCATCTGATTCCTCTCTGACAATATTCACAATTTTTAATCAACATTTTAACATTCTACAATGATATGACTTTTTCAATAACTTGCATTATTCTCTGTACCATAAATCCTGAATAAAAAAATAACAAGAAGTGTACTATGTTTCAGCCTATTCTCAGTATAGTTTTCAGTGTGCTTTTCAGTTAATTGGCATGATATTTATCAACGTTGGCTAGAAGAGAAGTATTCGCGTTCATTATCATGGAACTTACCTTGATTTAATACTTGAACATGTTATTGGTATATGGAGAGTGTGGATGCAATTCAATAGTGGCAGAGAGAGTATACAGGAGACGTTTTCCTGACCGAAAACATCCATCTCATAACACGTCTTTAAGATTGACAGATTGATGACAAGATGGTGAGAGTCTAGGATCAGTTTCAAGGTACGAGAGGCCCGTCTTAATTTCTGATGCTTTTGAGAATCTTATTCTAAAGTATTTCGAGCAGAATCCTCGATCCAGCATCCGGCGGGCAGCTGGGATGTTGGATGTTTCAAGAATGATAGTTCAAAGGATAACTTTCGACCATTTCATGATACCTCATGGATCTCGAAAAGTCTCTGGACTTTTCGGAGTCGGGAACGCGTCGCGAAGTGCTCCTAGTGCACGGAGAGTGGGTCGGAATTTTTCCGCGCTCAGTATCTTCGTGTGGGCTCGGCTGTTTCCGACCTCTGCTTTACTAAACAGCCTGCTGCTCTGTCAGTCACAGTTCTTTCTTCCAGTTCACATTCTAATCAATTACCTACTAATTTGCATTAATGGGATGTACCCATTTTTTCCTTTTTCCTTTTTTTAACTATCGAGTTTCTTCCTCTCTGCTCCAACCACAACTGCCAAAAATAAAACTTCTTCATCTGAGTCATTCATCACTCACGACTTGCCACTTTATCACAACCTCAAATTAGAACTGACCTCGATTAGAACTCTAATTTCAACAACCATGTCTTACCTCAAATCAAAATTGACAAGTCTACCTCACAACTAACTAGTGCAAAACGGCGCCGCGTCACGCTCGCAGTGCACGCACCTTCCATTTTCCGCTCTCCTGTGCGCCGCGATGCACCGATCCACCGACCTAGTGCACGCTCACCTTTAAGCAACGGTTCATCAATCTTCAGATTGTCACTGAGTGTTGAGTCCACGCAAAATCTAACCAACTAAGAACACAGCTGTTGAAAAGCCTAAGTGATTGTGCCTTTTGTCAAGGATTGGATACTTATGAATATTGGACAAGTGAATATTTCTTTTTATAAAAGGAATAGTTTTATAGTTATATTTTAACGGAAATATGTGAGTACCTTTTCAACTAGATGGATGGATAAAATTAAATAAATAAATAAATGCTTTATCCAACCAATAAAAATAATATTCAAATCACATTAAGTCGTAAATATTCCCATTGACTTCAAACTATAATTATTAAAATATAGACTAGTTGTGTAACTCTGTATTTTTCACTAGAATATCAGGCTCTTGTCTCTTATTCAATTTTAATTGGAAAAATGTGAAATTATTTGAAAAGTAGTTATGGATACAGAGCGATTGCCAGAGCGGTTTTGAAAACAATACTGATATTCCATCTACTCCATAGTTCCACTGTTACTCTTGGAATACTGATCATTTATAGTAAGTTCAAATGCATATAGATACATTAGTAAGTATGATAGCTTCTCTGCAATCCAGCATGAGAATGAATCACAGTTATTATCAAAATAATGGATTATGATAATATTTAAAATTGCTAGGCTATTGAGAATTGAATTCAGTAGAAGAAAATTACATCTTTTTGAGTTCATTAACTCTATTATCATATCCATGTGTGCTAGTTTGCTGTTTTACGAGTGATTTTCAACTCCCACTAGATGTGCTCACAATTCAAAGTAGATGTATAATCTTCAACTACTTCATAATTGAGTTATTAGTTTGTAGTGTTCTAGTCCAATTTAGACCATACTATCTCTATCATAAATTTCTTTACTACGATCAATGAACACACTTCGAATCAAAGCCTTATCCGCAATATAGTAAGTTGATAGTTTCTTTGTCGTGCACACTAGACAATAGCAATTCTGTTGAACCGAAAAGCAAGATTGCAATAGTTTACAGCACTCAGAGAAACTTTCCCAGGTGACAGCTCAAAGAAACAATAAAGCTTCCAATTGAAGTAGTAATTGGATGTCGTTTCAGAAGAGTGAGAGAAAGAGGGGCAATAAAAGAACATCTGCTAGAATATTGTAAGTGTGTGGAGTGGAAAAAGTGAGAAATGGGTAGAGAAACATCGACTAGAATGTTGTGAGAACGTGTAGTAGAGACTAGAATATCATGTGTGTGTGTGTGGAGTAGAGACTAGAGAATTGTTTGTGTGTGAAGAATGGAATGTATGTATAGTTGACAATAAACAGAGTAGAAGCAAAAAGACAAATAGAAATGTTGGTGGGAGTTGAAGAAGTAGTTGCTATATATTGAATCTGAGGAGAAGTTGCTATACATTGAATCTGAAAGAAGCATCCAGTGTTTGATGGTGAGGGGTGAGATTTGCATGGGAACGGATTTGCTTTGGCGATTGGTGGGTGGAGTGAGAGGGTGCAACGGTGAGAGTTAGAGGGTGAGAGGGAAAAAAGTAGTAAGAAACAACACAATTCCCTGGTCCCTTCACGATTGCATCGCTCTTAGGAGGAATAGCAGTAGAGAGGCTGACTGAATGAGTCGAGTATGTGGAGAGTCGACTCGCAGAAGAGTAAAATGAAGAAATAATGGGCGAAGGGGATGGCAGGCAATCGCAAGTGGTGGAAAAGAGTATAAGAATCTCTCCTTTACCGATGGAAAGGATGCCTTGCCTTGAATGGGAACTCTCAAGAGAGAAGCCTGTGTATCCGGTGAGGAAGCCAATCTTATTGCTCAGAATATAAAAGGAAGTCGAGCACTGCTAGGGCTAGGACTCACACAAACCCAGAGCTACTATGAACAGGGCGAGCTTTGGAAGTCGCTCAACATCTCCGAAACTTTTCAACACCACTTCATAGCAGATGGTTTCAGATCAGTGTTGTAAACATATTAAGGGGAACATTGAAAATCGATGAATTATCATTCCAACTGATTCGATCCAATTGAGAAAGACCAGTATGATGACAGTTGAATACATTTGATTTTAGCACATCCTTAAACTATTTCTCACATAACTGGAACACTGATAGTCTTCTATTTATTTCATAAAAGCTTTTTCAGCTTGTCAAGGCATGTAATTTTTCATTTTCCATCGATAATTGTTTCTCGTTCTTGACATTATTTAGAGAGCCAAGTGTTTTCCGGGAAAATGTATTCTTTCCAACATTCAAATGGGTCTCCCTCCATTTATCTGCGCCGCATATTCCACCAAGTCGAAAGTGATTTTGTAAGGAGTTTGTATGGCCATCCTTACTTTTCCATGGAGGTCGATCTTAAGCGCGGCCTTCACTGAATGCTACACTTCAAACTGACCGTTCTGCGGTCTGACCCTTAAGCTGTGTTTACATCAAAGATAATAACAAAATGTTGATACCTTGATCCTTATAGATTCTATTAGATTTATCTTATCATATTTATATTTTTAATTTATCATATTTATATTTATAATTAATATTCTATTAGACATATCTTATCATACACATGATGAACATATGTGTTTGTCAAGCTCCGTTCAATCTAATAGAATCTATAAGGATTATGTTATCAACATTTTGTTTATAAATTTGGTGTAAACCCAGCTTTACAATTCAACTGTTCGGATTAGAGATGAGATGCGTATTTCTAAAAAATGTTTGTTTTCAATGTCGTTCATCATTTTATTGCTTGAAAATTAATTAGGAACCGATGGTTTCGTCCAATTGAAACTACTATTGGGAACGAAATATTTACACTATTTCTTCGATCTCCCAATATGAACAGAAAATCACAACAACATTTTATAAGCTCCATTAGACTGATTGAGATGTGCACATCTCGAAGTGGTCTGTACATTCAAATCTACTGATCTGTTCGAATGAGCCGAAAATAACAGATCGAATCTTGCCATTACTCACTCATCCACAATGAAACCTCACATTAACACTGTTTATACATGAGTTTTCTATCAAGGAATCAGAGTTTTCATTCTATTCTTTGATAGCTGATTATGGTACAGAAAAAGGTAATTGTTCCATACTGCTTCACTGGTAGCTTGTGATCAATATTCTCAACAGATTTCCCTTAAGACGGCTAATCTCTTATGAGGATCTGTAGTGATATGCGAATACAAATCAAATCAAATCAAATTGGTTTTTATTATCCATGATAACAGGGTACAAAAAATTCAAATCATACAACAACGTTACATCTTCTGCAGAAAAATAATGCAGAAAAATAATCATGAACAAAATTTACAGATGAGATTAAATAATTAATCGTAATAACTAGATCTAACTGCAATATATCGTAGTTACAGAAAATACAACATTTTTTTTTAATAAACTTCATGAAAACTCTCCAAAGGCACAATGGGAACAAATGCAAAGCCTGAGTGTGGAAGAGAGAATACCGTTACTAAAACTCGAAATTTTCATTTCTATAATAAGAAAGATCATACCATTCCAATTGGTTGTAATTGAACCACCCTCTTTTAATAGATCAACACTTTGTTCTTTCCTCAAACTCAAACGAAAGTAGGAAACTATCCTTAATTTTAACGGCTCTGATTCAAGAAGACTTTTCTTTATCAATAAATCCAAAACCAAAATTAAGTGAAAGAGTATTCATCAATATCAGTCGGGATTGAAGAGAGTATTGATTAAATTCTAATGATTCTGATAGTTGGCGACTGGAGTGAGCTGAGATAGCCTGCGGGAAAAGGTTACGATAGCATTGATAGCATAGCACTTTTGCTCTGTTTACAATGCTTTTGTTTTGCCAGGGATTTGGGGCTCGCGAGTGCTGGGATTACCGGCAACCCGTAGCATTAGCATATTCTCAGTGTTTGATTTTCTCATGAGCTCTCAAGCATAGTCTCGTCACATTATAACTGAAGCAAACTTTAGCCCCGGTTAGATGCATTTGGTGATTATAGAAGTAGCCTAAAGAACTTTGATTCAAGAATAATTATAATAATGATTTTACCTTATTCGTTGTAACAGTTTCAGATACTGCTGAATGGATTTATTCCAATTCTAGATTTCAGAATCCAAAAACATTATTTTGATTGAATTTGAGAGAATTGGTAGCATCCATTCATTGAAATGAAAACATCAGATTTTTTAATCGGAAAAATTTATTTGTTCAGAGCTATTTCAATTGTAGAACACAAGAAGTTAGAGTTGATAAGGTGTGTGTACTCCAGGGTACAGTATAAAGTCCTATTTTATTTCTTATTTATTTTATGATTTCTTCGATTTGGAGCTGGAGAACTGTTCTCTGTTCCACTTTGCTGATGATGCTGTAATTTTTTTTCGGGGTGGCAATCTCTTTACAGCAAATAAAGGCATAGCAATTATGAAAAAAATTGTGGAATTTTATTTGGTCAGTTTAAACATCAAACATTGGTAATAATATGGTGAAGGTAAAGAAATAGTAAACTAATTTGATGATTGATGAATATTTAAATGGGGAGATCTTCTCAGTCA
Source organism: Nilaparvata lugens (assembly GCF_014356525.2). Taxonomy (NCBI): domain Eukaryota; kingdom Metazoa; phylum Arthropoda; class Insecta; order Hemiptera; family Delphacidae; genus Nilaparvata; species Nilaparvata lugens. Next base: position 59,550,643 of record NC_052505.1, read on the forward strand.
TCTATGGTTATGTTTTTGCACGAAACTTAAACCGATTTGATACAACTCCATTGGATTGTTGCATTCTCATGATTTCGTCCCTCACCCCATCTTTCCACACCACGGGTCTACTCTCCGGATACACGCACTTTCTAATAACCATGAAGAAAACTGAAAATTCAATACTAGTTAGAATAGAAACGAAATAAGGAAGTAATCTTGCAGTATATCTGATGCGTTTGGCAGTGACTGCTGTCATGCGAATTGGAAATTCCAATTATATTGGAGCTGGCGGCGGCGGCTCAAAGACAAAGGGAGGGGATGGGGTCGATTGCCGCAATCAGCATTATCTAATCTCTTTGTCCAGCGCGGCACAATGGGCCACAAGCGTTTAGTGCGTCGTCATTCACTACGCCATCATTGACTATTATTCAGCAGCCTGGACTGCTGCCGCAACTGTCAGCATCATTTCAATAAGAAGCATCGATGCTGATGTCATAAGCAATACTGACAGTTCTAGGTGGATCACACTGGGCTGCAATCGCAGCCACTATGAATCATTATAGCTGACATATTGCTGCTATTGCTGCTGCTGCTGCTGCTGCTGCTGCTCGCATAGCTAACGCACTCATTGTACGATATCGCTCTTATGAGAAAAACTCATGAATTCGACAGTTTTTCATGTAATTTTTGCCTCATATCTCATCCATCATATGCATCACAACAAATTGTTTCATGCCCATCGACAGAGCTCCTCTTCCAGTTTGGGCCTACATATCGGATGCGTTCCAGGAATTTGCTATTCTCTGTGCAGCTTCCTGCAATACAACAGATTTTAAAGTGCAATCTCAGAGAGAATACAATGAACATCTCTGATACTAGAAGGATGTTATCATTTATCAAAAACTAAACTATGCTGTTTCTGTTGTTTATTGGTGTTTATGCTTCAACTGTATAATAGTATATATGGTAAATTATGTTCAACTTTTTGTTCTTTACAACTACTTAAAATATACATCTTAGTACCCTTCTTACTTTTTACTCTCCCACAACATATTTTGAAGTCTTAATGACTTGTTCGAAAGTTCCAAAATGCTGTAGAGCCAAAATAATAATGTTAAAAGAGTACTACAATTTTCAAATTTTCATGATACACTGTTTATTTGATCATTTAATAAAGTCATCAACTTGGATAAAGGCGATTCCTTCTTTCAATTTTTAAAAACCAAAGTTTTAATAATTTTTTTCAATCATCTCCCTCAATATATCAGGACTGATGGATGTGTAGGCCTACTATGAATGCTCATTTTACATTTTATTGCGTAACCGCAGAACGAACTATGATGTGCTGTCACGTGAAGAGGAGCAAATTAAGGGGCAATCCGCATGTGAAATCAATGTAGATCACTGTTGAGATCAGAGAAACAAGAGAGCTTGAAATGTAAGGCTTCTCGGTCACTTATCAAATCTAATGGATCATTGTATCGAATCTATAAGTTTAATGGTACATTATATTCGATGAATAGAATAGAATAGAATAGAATAGACTTTATTTGCCATAAAAACAAATACAGACATACTGTTGGAAACACAATATTGATTGTAAATAAAACAATAATACAATAAAAAATTTAAAACTAAATCATAATAATTATGGCAAATTTACTGAGCGCAAAGAAAATAAATTTTCCGTCCGCGCACAGGAGTATCATATCAACAACAATATAATGAATATTAGAATATTGACAAAAATAAAAAGAATATAAGAAGCAAATAATATATGAAACGAGAGCATAACTAATTATACTAGGCTAAGATGAAACATTTTGTAAATATACTGTATAGGCTACAAAAAAGTATAAAATGAGATGGAGCTACACAATTAAAATTGAAAAATTTGAGGATATTCAAAATGATTAGACCTATTGAATTTCTACAACAGTAGAACATTAGCAGGGAACCTCACTGAATACATACTAAAAGGCATGATAACTCAATATGACTTACATGCTAATTTTAAAACATTTTATCAAGGGTTTTTCACATAAATGAATAATCTTATCTCTGAATATGATACCAGCTTTCAATGACATCGATATTGAGAGCAAAAATTACCTTTTTTATTTTTCTCTTGAAAACAGGAAGAGGATAATTAGCATAAACTATATCCTGTGGCACATGATTGAAAAACCTGCCTTGCAAAAAACAAAAAGATTTTTGAAAGAAAGTGCTATTGGGTCTAGGGATTGGGAACCTATCAGTGAACCTTGTTCTCATTATTCCAGTTTCATGTCCCAAAGTTGCCCCTTGATTTCCACTAGACCAATAGAATTCAGACAGGACCTTGAAGACGTACAGGTGCCTCAGAGGCATGATTTTCATAACCTGGCATGACGATAGAAAATCAAAATTCTCTTGATTAGCAATTGCTCTAACTAGAGACTTCTGCAGAGACATTACTGGCCTTAAGTGAGTTATATAAGTACTTCCCCAACAGACCAGCCCATAAGAAAGGCGAGATTGAGCAAGAGCAAAGTAAAGATCTCTCAAAACAAATGTTGGACACATATTTTTCAAACTGAAAATTCTATGCAGTAAGCAACGCAGGTACTTCTTCATGCCGTCTATCTGTCCTTTCCACATCAAATTGTCATCAACAGTAATGCCAAGATACTTTACACTTTTTGACTGATTGATGATACCACAGTCACAGTCACGACTGGTACATCCCACATGATGGAACTTTAAAGGTGGGTTAGCAAGAAAGAAGAGGCTATTCCAAAATTCAAATAAATGGTTTTATCAAGATTCAGGCTTAATTATTGTACCCGAACCACATGGAAATCAAGTGCAGGTCGTTTGACATCTAATCATACAAATCCTCATCAGAACATGCACCATAAGAAAGTGCCGTGTCATCAGCAAACACTGTAAAACTTCCTCTGAAGGGGCCCAGATACAGGTCGTTGATGTAAACCAAGAATAAAATTGGTCCCAACACAGAGCCTTGTGGAACTCCACAGTCGATCATCAGAAGCGGGCTGGAACTCAAGCCAATGCTTACAGCCTGGGAACGCCCAGTAAGATATGAACGGAACCAAGCAAGTGGCAGACCACGAACTCCAGATGCCTCCAACTTTCTGACAAGTGTAGAATGGTCCACAGTATCAAAGGCTTTTCGAATGTCCAGAAACAAACCTGATACTCTTCTAATCTCTTTATTATTGATATTTGAACATATTTCTGAGACAAATTTCCTCAGAGCCAACTCAGTTCCCAAGCCATAAAGCCATATTGACTACTAGAGAAAAAATTGGATGAATTTAGAAAGTTCAATAGACGAATTTTAATCAGCTTCTCAAAAATAATTGAAAACACAGAAAGAAGTGAAATTGATCTATAGTTCTCCACCAATTTTCGGTTACCTTTTTTGGGAATTGGAATCACTTTTGCAATTTTGAGTTTGCTAGGAAAAGCGCCCTCAGAAATGCTCAAGTTGAAAATAAAAGCTAACACTGGACTAATGAAAGAGCTCATCCATTTAACTAGGACAGAGGAATATCCATCAATTCCTGGGGCCTTGGATTTTTTCAAGGATGAAATCACTTTCTCTATCTCAAAAGGAGAAATTGGATGCAGGAAAAAGGATCTCTCACAACGTGGCTCTCTGAAAGAATTGTGATAGTCATGTAAAGCTATTGAAGGGAAAGGAGGAGGAACAGCTGACTTGGGTGCGGAAACAAATATTCATTAAACATATCAGCCACTTTTGAATCCTCACTAACAATCCCATTTTCAGTAATCAAATTGAATTTGCTTTTCTTTGTACCTCTTCCAATCAATTCATTAATCAATTTCCACTGTTTTTTGGAATTTCCTCTAACCATCTGGAATCGACCATAGTAGTATCTTTCTTTTGATTTCTTGATCCACTTTTTTATTTTGTTTCTCAAAGTTACAAATTCGAGCTTCAACCTACGATTGTCAGGCTCATTCATAGATCTTTTGTATAGTTTGTCTCTTGATACAATCGCTTCACAAAGTCCACTGCTCATCCAAGGTTTTAACAATCTCTGTCTATGGTTATTTTGCCTAAGCTTAGTGGATGTAGATGACTGAATGGACAAATTCAAAATATTACAAAAACAATTGTAAGCCTGATCAGCGTTTCGAGCTCTGTTCACAGTAGACCAATCCTCTTCACTGAGTAAACGAGTAAGTTCTTCATAATTAATTTCCGAAATTCATGTGAAACCACCTCAGATCGAGACCTATCAGCATGCATAGATATACATACAGCTCTGTGATCAGTTATAGAGACCTCGACAACAGCAGAGCGTGCAAGAGATGGAGCTAGACCTCTAACCAGTATGTGATCAATACATGTTGAAGTGGTGTCAGTCACACGTGTGTCAATATCAATTACATTTTCAAAACCACATGAAGCTATTATCTCAAAGTATTGGTCACTAATTCGATCAGATTTATTGACATTAATATTGAATATTGATGAATGTCCGAAACCGGGTCTAAACAATAGTGTGATATTGCTGCTTCACATTTTATTTGTTATCGAGTGTAATCTGCTGCCAAACATTGAATCACCTGCTGCTCACTACTTATTGTTGTCATTGGTCGGAATCCTCACTGACTTGTGCAATTTCTACAGGCTGTCTGATTCTTCGATTTGAGAGTTCAGTCATCAGTCATTGGATACAAAAATGTATTAAAAGTTTCATTTACAGGAAGGTTCAGACTTTCTGATTTAACTCTGTTTTTTCTCATTGATTCCCAATAACCAATATAGAGAACTTGATACATTCCCATCGTAACAGTTGATCTGTTAGAATAAACCCTGAGAGAAATTAGGATATTACTTGATATTCTAAAAGTTTATAGCCGGTAGACCTTATTCTTATTGAAGGATAATAAATTGCTAGAGATAATGTATAAGTTCTGAAGGAGAGATACCAATTTTGATATTATCGGCTTGTAGACTGATCAACAGTGAGTCAGTCATTGGAGATCCTAGCCATAAACGAGCGCAATAACCGGAACTTTCTATTTGGAGACCAAGGGAAAACACAAGATGATTAGATCTACGAACCAACGTTGATGAAACTTTCGATGCCGATATAGATTGATCGAGGAGCCTTTCAACCAAGATGTATACATCTTTATGATAGACGATTCTCTGAGTTTACGATTTTGTTATTCTAGAAACGGAAAGCAATTAGGCCGTTTCTTGAAATGGATACATAGCCACTAGACAATTACCAGATGAAGGAGGTAAATAATTTCTTTCTCCCTCTGGTGGTTTCTCACTTTAACACACCATCTCTAGTTTTCTATCTCGGTCTCTCGCAACGCACAGCACACCTTCGCTTTACTGCTAGCTTTGCTCGTAAATTTCCATTGTTTATCGCGTACAACACAGAGGTCTCATGCTATACACTCAAGAAGATTAGTATTTTCGGGGAAATTCCATGATAGAAATGATTCGTTGCAGGGCACAATGAGCTAGCTGTCCCGCCCAATAAAAAGAGGAAAATAACTGCAATTTGAATGAGCAGCTTAATTAGTTGGCTGATGCTTAGAGGAAACCCCACATGAGAACTATATAATATTCATTCACAGAATTATTTGAATCCACAACAGAAGTGGAGCTTTAGAGAAATAATTGCAAGAGAGAGTGAACTTATATATAAAGTGAAAATGGAGGATGGTTCAATATAGAGAAGACATATTGACCAACTCCTCAAGAGTGCAAACAAACATTGCTCGTGATTTAGAACTACCAGTTTCATTTTGCATTGTAAAATTTTTAGTATTATTCCTATAACGATTTCCATTGTTAATCCGCATGTGCTTTAGCGGTTTCAAAAATACGTGCCAATGATATATTCTGAAATAATGAATATTTTATGCTCAATGAACATTTATTTATTAATATAGTTGAATACAAACTGAATAACTTATAAACAGGGTAATCATTAAGTTGGTTGCCCATAGCACCATAAAGTTTAATCATGTGACATTTCTCCCCACTCAAATTGCGCACTTGAGGAGTTGGTAAATATGTCTCCTCAAGAATTCGGTTATGATGATCATGTTTGAATTCCGATTTGTATTAACAATACCTAAAATTCAAAGATGAAGTCTGATTACAGTAGTACTCGAACTCATATTATGCAAGACTCATTTTTTACTCAGTTTTTCTCAATTATATCAGAGAGACGAATCGGAAACAATGTAGCAAAAACTGAGTTTATGGACTTTGATGAATTCTATTCTCTTGCATTGTATTGATATTATAAATTCCATAGGCTTCGACGTCATTGCTCAGATCAAAAAACAATCATTAAGCCTACACTCGTATACTCGTATCTCACAGTAGTTCGATCATAAAATCATATCAAATTCCTATTGTCTGACAGATTGAGATTGTATGGTAAAAGTGCAGGAATATTATGTCGTAGAGAATATAGATCCTAATGGTGATAGTTCATTTTATTGTCAATATTATCTGGTGTAGTAATACTGATACATGATATTGTTAATGATTCAATCATAAAAACATATCAATTTTCCATTGTCTGATAGATTGAGACTGTATGGTAAAAGTGCAGGAATATTATGTCGTAGAGAATATAAATCCTAATGGTGATAGTTCATATTATTGTCAATATTATCTGGTGTAGTAATACTGATACATGATATTGTTAATTATTGGTGATAATATAATAAAGCTGAAGGTAGTGATAGTAATCTAATTTAAAGATTGATAAATCTTTACATGAACAGATCTTGTGTCATCTCGGGTTTTTTTGCATGAAACTTCAACCGATTTGATACAACATCGTTGATTTCGGCTTCAAGTGGAATCAGCTGCACCAGATTTTGTGCTTATCCTGTCACAATGTGAAACAGGAATAGGAATAAGGATTCAGATTCGTGACTTGACAATGGCCGTGAGTAACAATCGAGTGTGAGGTAAAATAATTATTTGAAAAAGGGAATTCATGTCGGAAGGGATTGCAGTCTGTGGAGAGGGATGCGAATACGTAGCAATTTCGCAAATGTCACCCACTGACAGAGCTATTTGGGACACCGGACGAACTTCTGCTTCGTCTGATGAGTCTGGTTGCTGCCGTCCCTCGAGAGCCTCTAACCGTGTTGCTACATGCTGCTTTAATTTTGAATTCCTAACCGTGCGCCCTTGATTCCTGTCTGTGTGGGAGGTGGCATTTAGTTGTGTGTAGATTATATCGATAAATGTTCTCTCGGTTTGATTCTTCCTCAATATAATTATAGGTAACGCCTGCAAAAATTCCTGAAATCATTGCTTCATAAAGTCTTGATAACAAGCTGAAAATGTCAAGTCTATTCTTGTATCAGTTGAGATTCGCAGGAGATGAGGGAAGCTGCAATCAATAATTATTATAAATGGATCAATGATTGAAATGCAATCAATAATTTCCTTTACAAGAGACAAAGTAGATTTCGTTGGAAACCTTGAACATAGGTAATATATAATATACAACAACAGTTCACTGCAATTAGAGTTTTCATTCCTAAAGTTGTTGGTGAAATGTTTTTCTCGCACAGTTATGGGAATCATGTCGATAATATTGAAGTAGTTATGGTTATAATAGTAACAGCATTCATATTGATGTCGATAAAGGACGAGATATTTTCTCGAAATAACATAATTCTTAACATAGTCCGGGCGCAAATGTCATGAATAAGGCACTCGGTGGTCATTTTTGAGTAACAGCCGCGGAAGAAGTCTCAAATTCTTCGTTAGGTCTAGCATAATAGGGATCGTGATGATGATAAGTCGAAATCACAGGCAAACGACTCGCAAACAAGATGGCCGCCAAAATTTTCAGGATTTTGTTATATCGCTTGTATTTCAATAACCGTTCAAATAATTGAAACGTTTTTTCAGACGAAAATATTTTTCAAATCTTCCTCTACAATTTTTTATGAGAAAATTTTCCTCTAAAACGCATATTTTCTTAGTTATAACCTTCAAAAGCCAAAAGAACTTTTTTTCTATATTTGTTCAAATTTCATTCCATTATAACTTTTTTTGTGCAAGAGATACAGATGAATTTTGAATCTATGAAATTTAGAGCGTTTTTTAAACTTTGGAACGATATATCTTCATGCGCTGTACGGCATAAAATTAGTTCTCCAGCGCCCTCCAAAAAAAACCCTGCATCATATCTGGTGCGTTTTTCTATAGGCATGAGGTAACAAGCTAGAACTATAGAATCGATTTTTTCATGACTACTTCAAGATAGAGACTTGCAAATGGTCTCAATCTCTTCGCTACAACAAGACGAATAAGAATGTTGATGATGGAAACAATGAAAATATTCGACATCATTGAAAAATACAAGATGGCTGCCATTATTGACAAAAATTTTTATATCGCTTGTTATTCAGTTATTGTGACAGATATCGGATCGTTGTCATCACAAAAGTGTTTAGAATTAACCAAGCAATAATGTTCAAGATAATCAACTCATTTCGACCAATCTTCGGATTATTTATTCAACTTCAAAAACTTGAAACATACATTTTTCGGGGACAATATTTTACTTTCCACTCTGTATATGTATTCGCAGTTGATGAACACTACTATTATTATTGGCTCAGTGTTGTAGAATATTTCCAAAACTTCAAAATGACATCTAGTGGGAGGCTGTAAGTCCATATTTTACGGCTGGAGCGTCATCGGAAAAAGAATAAAAAGTACTGTTTGCAGCGGAAAACACGCTTTTACCACCAAATGCCAATCCCAACAATTAGAAAACCGTGTAACTCATGACGCCTTGAAGGTACAAACTTGGGAATGGTATCAATCTCTTTATAAGCATGTGTAGAAAGATATTATCCATGATGGCAATCTAAAAAATGTTTGTCATCATGAAAAATCAAGATGGCGGCATAAATATGTCAATTTCAAGAAATCGTCTGTAATTCTAAAATGTCGAGGATATCGGATCAACTCAGCCATCCAGCCATAGGATCAACTCATCCATGATCAAATAATCATACTACAATATCCGAAAGATTCATTCAATTCCATCAACTTTTACATTGGTGAATATAACTTCAAACTCTTGAAATCAGATTTATGGCCGCCATCTTGGATTTTTCTATGATGACAAACATTTTTGAGATTGCCATCATAGATAATCTATTTCCACACATCTTAACGAAGAGATTGGTTCCATTTTCAGGTTTGTACCTACAAGTGGTCATGAGTTACATGTTTACCAATAGTTCAGGTTTGACATATGGTGAAAAAAAGTGTTTTCCGCTGCAAAAAGTAGTTTTTTCTCTTTTTCCAATGACGCTCCAGCCATAGAAGGTGGACTTACACCCTTCAACTAGATGTTATTTTAAAGCTTCTATAATATTCTACAACACTATACCAAGAATCTGGTGTTTGTTCACTCTGAATACATTTACAGGCTGGAAAATAAAATGTTGTCCCCAAAAAAAACTAATTTCAAGAGTTTGAAGTTATATTCACCATAGTAAAAGTTGATGGAATTGGATAAATCTTTCGGATATTGTGGTATGATTATTTTGGAGCTTCCAGATGGCTGAATTGATTCAATATCCTCGAAATTTTTTAGAATTACAGACGATTTATTGAAAATAGACATATTTTTGCCGCCATCTTGTTTTTCATGATGACAAACATTTCTGTGATTGCCATCATAGATAATCTCTTTCTACACTCTACACATGATTATAAAGAGATTTATACCATTCCCAAGTCTGTACCTTCAAGGAGTCATGAGTTACACGGTTTTCTAATTGTTGGGATTGACATTTGGTGGAAAAAGCGTGTTTTCCGCTGCAAACAGTACTTTTTATTCTTTTTCCGATGACGCTCCAGCCGTGAAATATGGACTTACACCCTTCAACCAGATGTCATTTTAAAGCTTTGGGACTATTCTACAACACTGAGCCAATAATAACAGTGTTCATCAACTGCGAATACATATACTGGGTGAAAAGTAAAATATTATCCCCGAAAAAATGTATGTTTCAAGTTTTTAAAGTTGAATAAATAATGGAAAGAGTGGTCGAAATGAGATGATTCTCTCGAACATTATTGTTTTGTTAATTCCAAACACTTTGTTGGTGAAACCAATCCGATATCTGTCACAATTACTAATAACAAGCAATATAAAAATTTCTGTCAATAATGACAGCCATCTTGTATTTTTCAATGATGTCGAAAATTTTCGTTGTTTTCATCATCAATATTCTTATTCATCTTGTTGTAACGAAGAGATTGAGACCATTTGCAGGTCTCTATCTTGAAGTAGTAATGGAATAATCGATTTTATAGTTCTAGCTTATTACCTCATGCCTATGGAAAAACGCACCAGAAATCATGCAGGGTTTTTTTGGAGGGCGCTGGAGAACTAATTTTATGCTGTACAGCGCATGAAGATATATCGTTCCAAAGTTTAAAAAACGCTCTAAATTTCATAGATTCTCTGTATCTTTGTAAAATTCCTCTGTATCTCTTGCACAAAAAAAGTTATAATGGAATGAAATTTGAACAAATTTAGAAAAAAGTTCTTTTGGGCTTTTGAAGGTTATAACGAAGAAAATATGCGTTTTAAAGGAAAACTTATAGTACAAAAATTTGTAGAGGAAGATGTTTAAAATATTCTTGTCTGGAAAAACGGTTGAATAACTTGAACGGTTATTGAAATACAAGCGATATAGCAAAATCCTGAAAATTTTGGCGGCCTTTTTTTTCCGAGGTGTTTGCCTGTGATTTTGACTTATCATCATCACGATCCTTACTATGCTAGACCTAACGAAGAGATTGAGACATCTTCCACGGCTGTTACTCAAAAATGACCACGGAATGACATTTGCGCCCGGACTAACATATATCCATCCACCTTACATCATCATAGTTGAAGGGAAAGTTGTCCCATTGGCGAAATCTCACATCAGAAACAACTGATTAGACAGTATTCCTCTGAATCCTCAGTTATATGATAGAGTGAAGATACCGTTTAACATATATCATAGAGTTAGATGTCTAGATTATTTGTCTCTGGTAATATGTAGTGAGAGATTACGAGCCACCAGACGTTAGGATTGAATCTGTTACATCAAGGCTTTGTTGAGTATAATTACAAAAACTCACAGAGGATCAGGTGCATTTCGAAGTAAATTATTTGCACAAAACATCAAGAATAGCTTGGTTATCCCAGGTTTATGATTGCGTTGTGAGTGCTACGCTTCCGCGATAAGGGTTTACTGTGGTCTTCTTGGTATGCAATGCTCTGTAGCACGTTATCAACCCCACCCCCAACCCACCGCAAGTATGATATGCTTCTTTGCAAGTTCATTGCCGACATGGAGCAGTGAATCGCCATGGTGGCAGAAATGCTACAACATTTGTTATAGACAGCCTCAATTCTCGTCATTCAACCAATGCTGACAGCTTCAAGTGAATCTCACTATGGTACAAGCCATAGCGTAGGCACAGCAAGCAAGCAAGCAAGCCGTCTTCGTGAGAATATCTAGAGGTAATCCTGATTTATGACGGGAGCAAAGAGGGGTTGGCTGTCCTTCTTTAAAGTGCATTATTCTCCTGTTGGGACGATGCTCTTGTCCCAACTGGGTGCTGTAGGGGTGGGGAGAGGAGTTGTGGTAGAGAAAAGGGGTAGCTGTGAGCAAACACAAGCTTATCGTTTCACCAAACATGATCCTAGGCCTTTCTCTCATCCCTCACCCCTCTATTCCAATATTCTTCGCATTTATTGTACACGCTGATAACCGTGAATATGCCTCTTAAATTCAAATTTGCTGAGTAGGAATACCAACCATTTTAGCGCTCGAGCTAATCTTCTGAGATGTAACGCTTTAACAGTTCAACTGATAAATCATTGATGTGGTCGAAGACGAATCTTTCCCACATATCGGTTCTATTGCAACTACTCCACATTTGAAAATGACAATACCACAGAACCATCAGTCTTGAACATAATTTTATCTCTCAGTTTAATGTTTCTTGGAAACGACTGGGAAATAGTGCTGAGAAAGTTTATATTTCAAAATACTTTCATCAGCACAATAATACATTGTCCTACCTTGAGCACATCTGAATAAGCCTCTCAGGAAAAAAGAATAATATTACTCTGCTTGTTATAAGAATTGGAATAATTATTTTCAAAATAATGAATTCAATGTTCAGATTGAACGTTTATCGACGTTTTCCTTTGATGATTTCCTTTACATGTACAAAATCTTTTCATTACAAAACAAAAACCCTTTTACATTGACATTCAGTATCATTCTACATTATCATGCACTATCCACATGGTCATCATCACTTTATGAAAATGAGTAATAGGCTATCATAAGTAGTTCCTACTTCTCACGCTACTAGTCTTCTAGATTGTAATGTTTTTTTCTCAATTCAAAGACTATTGCAGTTCATTTGGAAGAAGCAATCTTATGACAGACATTAAGTCATTCTTATTTGTGACTGGAATATGTGGAGGACCTGTTGCTCAAAACCAAAACAGTCGTATCAAACTATCAACCAAATTTCAAAATAAATCATTGTTATAATATATTAGAAAAAATTATCTTCCCGTTTTACAAGTTTCACAATGATGAAATTTCTTGATATAAATGAATAGCATCTGCCCCTAATTGAACCATTATGAGATCCAAATAAACTCCTCATAAATAAAAATTTCGACTACTGAATCACAAATTAAATTATTGCTATAAGAGAAAAATTCCAACTTCGCGAAATTTATTTCCGATAACAGATGACACAGCGTCAAGACCAGACAAAGTGGTCGAGAGGTGATAAATCAAGTGGCTAATAGGTGGAACACGAAGGTGGCTCATATTGTCCGACACACGCACCTTCAAGTGAAGAAGTGCGCTGTAATAGCTCCAATTTGGAATTCCAAGAGGGGTCGACAAGTGGGAGAAATGGAAAATTCGGAAGCGATTCGCAAAGAGTGCAGACAAAGCTTGCTGGGAAACAGGGCGACGTTGTTCGTCACACCAGCTGAGAGAGGCAGGTGCCTTTGACGGCTCCGGTCTGACGACAACTACTGCTCTCTGCTCCTTCTTCACCCACAATTCTTCTCGAGCTCCATGAGCCAGAGCCTCTCCACTCCACCCTCTTGATCCACATTTCCCCAGCCGCTAATCGTCGTTACTCCTATTTCCTGCCGACTTTCCTAGCCTCGAATTGGTCTCAAGCGGGTGTTACCTCTCCACGCCTGGAAATAACACTCGACTATTGCCGCTATGTGCTGGTAGTTTCAACGGTAGTTTACTCGGCAACAGGGTTTTCCCTTCAGTTGTGCTTGGTGCACTCAGTAATCCAGATTCATTAATATCATCCTGAGTTTCCAGGTGAAGCAGTTCAAGAATTTGGAGGAAATACGTAGAACTTTTTTGAACGTTGCTCATAATAATTATGAAATTATTATTATGTAATCTATATTCATAGGTATTTTACTGGAAGAAAGAGTCAAAATACTTTTATTATCCATGACTGGATTTAATCATGATTACAATAATCTGAACAAATTGCGAGGAACACTTCCAAGTTGGGAGGTCCTTATCATATTATAGTTCTTATAATTCAAATGAACAAAGATAATGCTATATAAATATTTGCATAGCACTGTATTATACTAGATACCTCATAGCTATTATTGACCATTTTATGATCATATTTCATTTTTATTAAATGAGAATAGATCTTGTACAATTTTAAAACAATAGAATATATAAAGCACCCTTCCATTGTATCAAAAACAAATCAAATCAAATCAAATTGGTTTTTATTATTGGTGACGCCCTTTGGCGTATTTAGATTAAGTCTAGTTTAAATTAGTTTTAAGTCTAGCGGTAGTTGTAGTGGCGAGGCCGGCAGCTGCTGCGCCCTAGCAGATGAGTTAGTATTTAGATTATTCTATCGCATAATCGTCAGTTGAAGTTGTCAGCTCGGATCGGACGGTGAAAAAAACAGGATCGTTGCTGTTTTTTTTTTTTTTTTATTGTTGCCGTTGAAATTCAATTTTACACGTTTGTCGTTGTGTTGAAATTATTATCGATATATTAACTGTCCCAAGTTGGGGAAAAGTACAGTTTTTCCTTGTTATTTGTGAATATATAAATTGAAATATTCAACTAGTGCGATCGGACTTTGAATTGTACAGCAGTGTAAAGTAATAGTCAATATAGTAAAGTTATCTTCCAAGCAATCTTTGGACTGATCAGTAATTAAATTGATGCCAGAATTAACATACATCGGATAGGGGTAGCAGATGTACAAGAGAGGCCAACACCTTTTCCCGACTCCGTCTTGTCCTGCCACAAACCTAATTCCAATTCCTGGAGTAAGTTGGTATTTAGTATTTGAAGAAAACTACTTGCTGGTGAGTAACCAAATAAGTCACTTCTGGTATAAATTTAATGCTGAAAATATTACTTACTACATTCAATCTATTAATTATTGCTCTCTTTATTCTAGCATATTATCATTCAATATTTTGCTTGTTATATTTATCGATAGTCCTCTGCTCTCGCTTGTAATTTGGGCTATCCATTATGTTCCTGCTGGACCGGATATGAACCCAATTTGTTTCGAATTTGTATTTTTTTTCATGCTAGAGTTATTTTGCATTTCAATTCTAAGTCCGTATTGTACAATTATTTTCTTGTTAGAGAAAGCTGCATGTCAGCGATTGTCAACTCCTTTCATTCAGCATAGTTGCTAGCCTTGCGTTCAAGCAATGCTTATCACATTATCGGAATACAATGGACTTGTTTGTTTCAGATAAGTTATCTGTTTTGTCCAGTTGTAATAATAACTTGTTCATCGAATCGTTTTCTATTCTATTGAAAAATTAAATTGAATTACAATGGCAACTGCTTCCGATGAGCCAAAGCTGGCTTCGCCAACTGAGGTATCATTGCGAATAAATAAAGCAAAATTAACTCAGCTATTTTCAAGAGTTCAAAGATGTTATGATTCAGTTAAGGATGTAGGAACTAATAAAAAAGTTGCTAGTCAATTCCTCACATTGCATAGATTGATTCCAAATACTGTTATTGAATATGAAAAAACTGAACTTCTTATCAATGAATTTGAATTAAGTTTGAATGATCAATTCAATCCAGCATTCAATGACAGTTACTTGGTTATGGTAGCGAAAATATATGAAACAGCTGAACTTCTCCAAAAAATTAATTCAGCGCCTACTGTCGAAGTGCAATCGGCACCGACAACCTCACCTACTACTGTGTCAAATGAATTACTATTACCGAAAATTGAGTTAGCGAAATTTAGTGGTCGTCAGTCTGAATGGGCTGTCTTTTATGAGTTATTCAAAAATCTCGTTCATGAAAATAAAGCATTGTCTGACCAACAAAAAATTCAATATTTAACATCAAAACTTACAGGTGAAGCATCCAATATTTGTAGGCATCTACCTACCGTAGCTGCAAACTATAGTATTATTTGGAATGCTTTAGTTAATCGCTATAATAATCCAAGAGCTCAGTTGGAAACCTATTTCGATGAGATTTTTCAATTCAAAGGGCTTAAAGTAGAAAGCAGGGAAGGTTTGACTTCGGTATTAGACAGATTTTATAACTCTGTTACTGCTGTAAAAAGATTGAAAAATAATGGGCTTGACGATGCTATATTCTTACATTTTGGTTTGAGAATTCTTGATACTGTAACTCGTAGAGAATTCGAATCATCTCATAGAGATAAAGAGGAGCCCACTTATAAAGACTTTGTAAGTTTCATTGAAAAACAAGTTCGATCATTGTCGATTGATAAAAATAAGGGTGATAGTTTTCATAGTGGAAAAGCGTTAAAGGGCTCATCAAACTCTAAGAATTTCTCAATTCAGTCAGGAGATAAAATTCCTAGTGATAGTCGGGGAAAATCTCATTGTATAAGCTGTAAGGGGAGTAAACATAAGTTGACAGATTGTGAGTCATTTTTGAAACTCTCGCCATGGAATAGATTTCGTCTCATAAAAGAGAAGTCTTATTGTCTAAAATGTTTAGTGGGAGGTCACTGAGCTCGTGAGTATAAAAGCAATGCTTCCTGTACTCAATGCAAAAATTCACATCATACGTTGTTACATTTCGATTTCAAAAATCAATCTGAAGAGAGTGGTGTTAGTTGTTGTAGAACTAAATTGGTAAACAATGAGTCTGAAAATGATAAAACTATTGTTTTATTGTCTACTGCTATCGTTCTGATCAGAAATAAGAGAGGGCAAGAATGTCCCCTGCGATTTCTTATCGACTATGGTAGTGAGAAGAATTTTGTAACTTCTCGTGCGTGTCGTCAGCTAGGCTTGTATATTAAACCTGTCTATTCAACTGTCACTGGGTTTGGCGGTCAATCAAGTAAGGTTCAAGGTCGAGCGTCGTTCACAATTCGTTCTCACGCTGACACTACATTTTCGTTTGCTGTTGATGCGTTGGTAGTTGAAAAAATACTTGACAGATTACCATCTCGTGAAGTTGATGTGTCTAAGTTGTCCTACTTGAAATCATTGAAATTGGCGGATGATAAATTTTTCATCCCTGGAAAATTGGATGGTGTTTTGGGTGCCGAATTCTTTCCCGATCTTATCAATAATTACCAATCTCATCAAGAGGTAGGTTCAGTCAAATTAGTTGACAGTAAACTGGTTTTTATTGTTATGGGTCGAGCCCCAGTTTTGAACTCGTCACAAAACAAACAATTCAATAATTGTTTGCTCGTCTCTAGTCCACCTTTGAATGACCTAGTACAGAGGTTTTGGGAGGTTGAAGATTGTCCTAAATCGGGGAATGATCTTACACCTGCCGAGTTGGATTGTGAACATAATTTTCGTTCGTCTGTTCGTCGTTTGGAATCAGGTCGATTCATGGTATTCTTGCCGTTTGAAAAATCAGCTGATTGTTTGGGTGATTCATATTCTATGGCTAAACGGAGATTAACAAATTTGGAAAATCTCTCGCTCGCTCCGAAGATATTAAGATCGCATACCACGAAATAATGTTGGATTATTTGCGCCAAGGGCACATGACCTTGATTGAGGATCAGGAAAATGAACAGGGGTATTATATTCCTCACCACGCAATCGTGAAGGCTCGTAGTACTACTACACCTGTAAGAATCGTTTATGAAGCAAGCACTAAAACTACGACTGGTTTGTCATTGAATTCGATTTTCCATGCTGGTCAGAAGTTACAGACGAACATTTTCGTGTTGCTATTGAATTTTCGTCTTTTTGCAATTGGAGTGACAGGTGATTTGAAACAGATGTATCGTCAAATACTTGTGAGTGAATCTTGCCGTGAATTTCAGCGGGTGTTATGGAGATCTTCGGTAGACGATCCTGTTGAAGCCTATGAAATAAATTGTCATATTTGGTATCACTTCCTCTCCGTACTTGGCTTTGAGAACTATCCATGAGTTGGTTGAGAGGGAAGGCGATAATTTTCCGGATGCTAAAGCTCGCATTCCTACAGATATGTTCATGGACGATTTGGTAACGTCTGTCCCTTCTGTAAGTGACGTGAAAAAATTGTGTAGTCAGGCAAAAGAGCTGTTTAGAGCTGGTGGATTTGAATTGACTAAGTTTGCGTCAAATTCGGAGGAGCTGATGACAAGTCTCAATGATAGTGAAAGGTCCTTGTTGTCCAAAGAATTCAATATCGAAAATTCATTAGCCATATTAGGTCTAGAATGGCAACCATTTTCCGATTCGTTTCGTTTTTTCGTCTCACAGGGTCACTCTATTGCCACAAAACGGAATATATTATCTGCTGTGGCACGAATCTATGATCCTCTAGGACTATTGGCTCCTCTCACATTGTTTTTGAAATGTCTTATAAAAGAATTATGGCGTATTGGTTCAGATTGGGATGAAAAACCGCCTGATTCTATTGCATCTCAGTGGGAGATATGTCAAACAGAATTTCAATCTTTGTCGAATTTGTCCATTCCTCGTCACTTAGGAGTATTTGTTGGTTCCAAGATTACATTAATTTGTTTTTGCGATGCAAGTCAGTCTGGCTATGGAGCTGTGATCTATTTGAAATCACAGGAAGAAGATGGTAGTTCTTCAACAGTAATGCTGCTGTGTGGAAAATCAAAGGTTGCACCGAGTAAAACTCTATCAATACCGAGATTGGAATTGTGCGCTGCTCTTCTCCTAGTCAATCTACTTGAAGCTACCCTCTCTGTCCTCGAACTTCGTTGTAGAATTGTCCGAGTTGTCGCTTTGTCGGACTCAACTGTTGTTCTCCATTGGATAAGAGGTTCGCCGTCGCGTTGGC
The DNA here is from genome assembly GCF_014356525.2 of Nilaparvata lugens. Taxonomy (NCBI): domain Eukaryota; kingdom Metazoa; phylum Arthropoda; class Insecta; order Hemiptera; family Delphacidae; genus Nilaparvata; species Nilaparvata lugens. The sequence goes on from NC_052505.1 coordinate 59,569,009, forward strand.
AAACGTTCGTGGCTAATCGAGTCTCGAAAATTCAAAACTCATGCATCGATTGTTGGATGCATGTTTCTGGTGAGGAAAATCCCGCCGATTGTTTATCGCGTGGTCTTAAACAATGGATCTCATTAATCACGAGACATGGTGGACAGGACCCCACTGGTTGACTATGGAGGAAAATCACTGGCCTGTAAAATTTGAAATTGAAGAAATAGAGTGTCCACCTGAAATGAAATCTTCAAATGTTGTCACGGTTGTTCAATCTGAAAGTGTTTCAGATAATGTAATATATAATTTGATTGAGAAATGCTCTGACTATCAACGTTTGCTTCGTATCATGATACTAGTATTGAAGGCAGTGCGAATATTGCTGAAAGCAGGTGAACTGGAATTCGATGCGGCGGATAGATATTTGTGTAGAGTCGTACAGAGAATTCATTTTTCATGTGAACTTGTTCAACTAAAAAAGGGTGAAGATTGTGCCCCCAAATTTCAGCGTTTGTCACCGTTTATAGACAAGGAGTTAATTCGAGTTGGTGGTCGTTTGCCGAACTCAGACATGGATTTTGACAGCTGTCACCCTATTGTCTTGCCTAAGAGTGATCCTTTCATCACCCTTCTTGTCGATCATTATCATCGAAAAAATTGACATGCTGGTCCTTGTCTATTAATGTCGTTAATAAGACAGAGGTTCTGGATATTTTCTGCTCATGTGGTCATTCGGAGTCATATTCAAAAATGCAATAGGTGTTTCCGATGTCGGCCTAGCATAACACCTCCCAAAATGGGTGATTTGCCTGCATGCAGGGTACTCCAGAGTAAACCGTTTGGACAGTGTGGTGTTGATTATGGTGGGCCTGTACGCATCACAATGGCTCGACGCAGAAATCCACTCATCCTCAAAGCATATATTTGTCTATTTGTTTGCATGTCAACAAAGGCTGTGCACATAGAATTGGTTTCTGATTTATCTACGCCGATGTTTTTCCTTTAGCATTTCGCCGATTTTTATCTCGACGCGGACCTTGCCGTGTAATTTATTCCGATAATGGTACAAATTTCGTTGGTGCGCATGCACAGCTGGTACAGTTAGCGAAATTATTGGATTCGTCGGAATTTCAAAATACAATTACTAATGAGCTGGCTGATTATCGAGTGGATTGGAAATTCATTCCCGCTGCTTCCCCAAATTTCGGTGGAATTTGGGAGGCCAACATAGAATCGGTCGAGTCGCATTTGATAAAAGTGATTGGCGATCAACTATTGACCTATGAGGAGATGAATACTGCGTTGGTTCAAGTGGAGGCGGTGTTGAACTCTCGGCCGTTGTGCCCTTTGAGCGAGGATCCGAACGAACCTCTCGCCTTAACTCCGGCTCATTTTTTGAAGCTGACACCGTTGACGGCTTTTCCAATGAAGGATGTGACCGACATTCCCGTCAATCATCTCACTCGTTACGAACTCATCGACCAGTTTGTTCAATCGTTTTGGAATAGGTGGAGAAAGGAGTATCTCCATGAATTACAAGTACGGGGAAAGTGGTCCAAGTCATCACCTCCTCTCACTGTTGGAACGGTTGTGATAGTGGATCAGCCTAATCTACCCCCATTGAAGTGGCCTCTAGCAATCATTGAGGAAGTGTTTCCTGGAGCCAATGGTGTCATACGTGTGGCAGTAGTATGTTTAGCTACTGGTCGTTTCCAACGTCCTGCCACCAAATTGTTTCCATTGCCCACACAATAATTCTTAGGATAAGAATTATTGTTCGTTTTGTTGTGTTAGAATTTTTCTTTTGTCGTCTTAATTTCCTTCTGGTTTGTTTTGTTTTGTCTAGTTTTGGCCAAAGTCGTGGCTGAAAACTACGTTTCAGGGTGGGGGGAATGGTGACACCCTCTAGTGTATTTAGATTAAGTCTAGTTTAAATTAGTTTTAAGTCTAGGGGTAGTTGTAGTGGCGAGGCCGGCAGCTGCTGCGCCCTAGCGGATAAGTTAGTATTTAGATTATTCTATCGCATAATCGTCAGTTGAAGTTGTCAGCTCGGATCGGAAAGTGAAAAAAACAGGATCGTTGCTGTTTTTTTTCTATTGTTGCCGTTGAAATTCAATTTTACACGTTTGTCGTTGTGTTGAAATTATTATCGATATATTAACTGTCCCAAGTTGGGGAAAAGTACAGTTTTTCCTTGTTATTTGTGAATATATAAATTGAAATATTCAACTAGTGCGATCGGACTTTGAATTGTACAGCAGTGTAAAGTAATAGTCAATATAGTAACGTTATCTTCCAAGCAATCTTTGGACTGATCAGTAATTAAATTGATGCCAGAATTAACATACATCGGATAGGGGTAGCAGATGTACAAGAGAGGCCAACACCTTTTCCCGACTCCGTCTTGTCCTGCCACAAACCTAATTCCAATTCCTGGAGTAAGTTGGTATTTAGTATTTGAAGAAAACTGCTTGCTGGTGAGTAACCAAATAAGTCACTTCTGGTATAAATTTAATGCTGAAAATATTACTTACTACATTCAATCTATTAATTATTGCTCTCTTTATTCTAGCATATTATCATTCAATATTTTGCTCTTTATATATTTATCGACAGTCCTCTGCTCTCGCTTGTAATTTGGGCTATCCAATTATCATGATTTCAGGGTACAAATATTCATATTATACAACAACGTTACATCTTCTGCAACCAAACAATCATAAATAAAACTTACAGTTGAACTAAAAAATTAATCATTATAACTAAATCTAGTTGCTATTATATCGTAGCTCCAGAAAATACAACATTATATTTTAAAGAACTTCATGAAAACTCTCCACAGAGGCAAAGCCTGTGTGTGGAAGAGGGTCTTGGCGATGATTGGCTAACGTCAAACAGTCCCCATACTTGCATCTATCACATTCTTGGGTAAACCAGGTATTAATGGTATTTGGTATTTTGTTTTTTATTCTGTTTTTAACCGTCAAAATTTGAAATTCTCAGTTTTCGTTGTTTTTTAGTAAAAATGGACCAAATTTTAGGAAAGTGAAACCATAACCCTATTTCGGACATTTATAATGTTATCTAAATTTAGGAGAGAAATAGTACAAGGAGTATCCTTAGTTTTTCTCTCTTAATCAGTGCTACTTTGTGAAAATTATAAATGAAAAAAATAATGAATAATAATATCAGAGAAAAATTAACAAATGTTAATAACAAAAGTTAATAGCCTCTTTTAGTGCATTTTTTCTTAATCTTCCCCGCAACCTTCTCGCCCGGCATCCTGCTACACAGAGCGCGCCAATGTTCCCTACCAACTACAGTAGCAGACGAAAAACGTAACATAGTTATTAACTTTTGTTAATAACAAAACTAGCAGCCAAAAGAAAATGTTATTTAATGTTAATGACTTTTGTTATCAACATCAGTTAATAACAACAATGTTAAAAACTTTTGTTATTAACTCAGGTTAACTTTCTGAAATCAAATATATTTGTTGATAACTAGAATATTATCAATACCAAATGGAATAGAATCGCACAGTACTGTCTTCAACGATTCAGGCTTCAGGCTAAACGAAGTACAATTGCACACATGCGTTGAAACATGCTGCTCATATGTTACAGAGGCGCCGTGTTCTCAACTATGTCCATCTTGTTCCGCCAACTGTCCGTCTCCTAATTACCTTCACTTAGCGCAATAGTGCTTATGCATGGGCCTGCCTGTTCAGCTTCTTGTGCTTCCCCATCACACACTCAGCACTGACCAGAGTGTATTAGCTTGTATGAGTGGCTCTTTACACATGAGCACTCAGCAGCATCGTGGAACCCAGGCGGTCGAGTGTTCTGCACTATAACAGGACTAATAATAAATAAGTATTGTGAAAAATTTCAATTACACACTCATCGAATTTTGCACGAACTTGTTTTCGCAGTCTTGAAAAAAAATCTGGTGTGGCGCACTCACACAACTTTCCTTGCTGTTATGAATATTGATCACCTGACGCTAGTGTTCACGCGCATCTCAAGTCCACTATTCAAAGATCTGAGCCAGCTGGTGACAGCACAATAACGCTGGATACACACGAGATCTGCTATCTCTTCATAATGAATGATTTAATAGAATCAACAGTTTGCAATATTGAATAATCACATTTTTCAAATTTGAAGCTTATTTTCAATTAATGTTGAAAATGTTATAGACATTAATTGTAGAGATTTTCATGCTCAATCTTTTCCACTCGGAATTTTTCATCTTAATTATATCTGAGACGTGATAATTGGAAATCTAAAATCAAATTTTGCATAGATGGTACGGAGCTCCTGAAATGTTTACAGATATGGGAGTTGTGGCAGTTGATAGAGCCAATAGTCAATGACTATTCTAGGTATAAATTTGATCAAAACCTTTGGAGCCATTTTCGAGAAAACCGCGAAAAGCCCGGTTTTTGACAACATTTTCGCCATTTTAAACACCATCTTGAATTGCATTAGATCGAAATTGTTCGTATCGGATCCTTATAGTGTAAGGACTTTGAGTTCCAAATTTCAAGTCATTCCGATAATTGGGAGATGAGATATCGTGTACACAGACGCACTTACACTCATACACACACACACCACACACACAAACACAAACACACACAAACACACACACACACAAACACACACACACAACACCACACACACACACACACACACACACACACACACACACACACACACACACACACACACACACACACACACACACACACACACACACACACACACACACACACACACACACACCACTTTTTGGACTCAGGGGACCTTGAAAGGTATTGAAATTAAATTTAGAAATTTGGGTACCTTAATTTTTTTCGGAAAGCAATACTTTCCTTACCTATGGTGATAGGGCAAGGAAAGTGAAACTTCTACCAGATTAAATGGAACTTGGCAGACACATGATGAAATTGTTAGTCAATTTATTCTTTAATTGATGGAGTTTACAAGGATGACGAATAATCTTGCGTCCAAAATCTATGTGTGCCTAACTAGACAGTGGATTGATAAATTAATATATTATTCCTCCACCCACTGTCTAAAGTACTTACTTTACCACCTCAAACATAATACTAAAGTGTTAATTTTTCGCTCTCGGTAGTAAAAAACAGAAAAACCCCCTAGGGAGGAAAAGTGATTCCATTTAAATAATATGGGAAGCATCTCTATTTCAAAAACTCACATTGTAATAGGTTAGAAGGTCTAAGCTCAGATGAGAAAGCGTAATAGAGGTGTCTGTCATTGAGACAACTGAATTCAATACCACAACAAGAAATTTGATCAACTCATCAAATATATGTTTGTATGATATTATATTCTCAATATTAGTAGACAATGAAAATTTATACTTTAAAATATTTTATTCTATTCAAAATACCAGCCAACAAATATTTTTGATCTGCAATTCAAATCTGAAACGCGTGATCTGGAGTCAGCCATTTTTGGTAGCTGCTCAGCTGATAAAATTGTTACAACTTTTGCCGATAGATAGCGCAATCTGCAGTGCCCATCAGCCGACCGGTTTTTAGGTTTTAGATGTTAGGTTATGTTGTTAGGAAACATTGTCACCAATACGTAAGTTATTAAAATGATTTTATTTGCAGTTTCTATAAAAAAATGTAGATGGAGGAAAAATGTTGTGTACATCACGAGCGAAAATTACTTTTTCTCCCTCAGGAAAATTGTTGCCCTCGGCTTCGCCTCGGGCTTCAAACTTTCCCCACAGGGAGAGAAAGTCATACTTTTCACTCTAGATATACAAATAACTAATTCATATTAGAGAGAGAGAAACATCCAATATATGCCAATGATAAATATCTTAGTTGACAATTATAATATTATGAAGGAGAAAATGAAGAAAGAAAAAGAGAAAGAAGAAGAAAGAGAGTACTCCATCAAACATGCTCAAGTTTATCAATAGGATAATTCACTCCATAAATCCTGAGAGTAGAGAATACAAATTGATTGGTTGATAACAAAACTAGCCATTGGTTAGTGGAACAAAATGAAGTCTTTAAAGTATAGTGTTTCGTGGTTATATTGATCTGCATTGAACAACACAAGTGTACTTAACTGTGATTAGTCATATTGAAGAAGGATCCATCTCATTTGCTAACTTTCATTGGAGATAAATCAACTTACTCTTTCAAGACTTCAAAGTTGATAAAGTTGAATAATAAATGAACAGATATGACTCTCATTTTGTTCTCATAATACATGCGTGTATCTTAGATTTAGATTTGGCAAATTTGTGATAACTTTCGTGGATCCGGATATCCTATTCCATTGGATAGATTCTCTTTATTCTTTAGTTTCACATTTTCAAAACTCTACTCTTCTCCATCACTACTGGGCTTTACTCTTCTGTCTTCATCCGCACTTCTCATGACGTTCAATGAGTAAGATGAAACGTTGTTACAATAACAATGTAGGAAAAGAGCATCTCAAAAACCTGCAAGGAATCAGTTATGCATTATCAGTTATGTATAGTTCATCATTTTGTGTAGCACTTATATCATTTATATTATCTCAAGCTGCTTTTACAAGTTGTAAACTAGATTTGTTCTGTGTGAGTTATATTGAAAATTCAGTTGACAACTCTGGCTTTAGATAAGACATGCAACAATTTGATAGACAAACAATTTTATTCTATTTATTTTTATTCGATCATTCAGAATTACACAAATCCCAGAAGAGTACCACAGGCTTACGCCCAAAACGGTTCAAATTCTAATTTATACAACAGTCCAAATTTAGCTAGGTCAAGTGTCACTTCAACATTTTTCAATATTACACACTTCAATTTACAATTCAAAACGCAAGAATCATCTGTAAATAAAAAAAATCCTTTTAAATGAATTGAATCAATTACAAATTATTAGAAAATTCCAAAATTTAGTTAGACTTTTTCCATTATCACCGATAAAAAACAGACATAAAGAATAAATTTAACAAACATTTCTTCGAAATATTGTTACATCATTTTAATGAGTTCACGTCTGTTTGATGCTCAGTCACATGTTGGATGTAGCATTTCTTTTCCACGGAAAATATGAAATTCGAAACTTCTTACGGCTAACTGCTCAAAGATAAGGAAAGACTTCAACTTATAGAAAGATTGACTTTTCTATTGAGTAATCCAAAATTTCATCAATTCAACTGTTACTCTGACTGAATAGTGATATTTGTCACCAACTTTTCAGGATTTTTTATGAATGAAAAGCAAGAACTACATGGATAACTTAGTTTCTTGAGAAAATAGTTCTAGAATTCATAATATATGAAAAATAGAGAGAATGCTCTTAGTCGTACATCAACCAAACTATGTATTGCAATTGACGAATTGATAAATTCCCAATTAAAATAAATATCTCTCTCACCGAATATAACATTTGATTCTCTATTTTGAAGCATCCACTAGCTGTCACACCGAATCTGTGCTCTGCCATATCATCAATGAGTAAATAGAGCTGCAATAAAACAGTTTTTACTTCAAATGATCCATTCTTTGGTTCACATGCAAACTGTGTTAGTGTGAACTGGAAGATTCCTGGCTTCCTGAATTGTTAATTCTTCTTCCAGATAGCGTACATTTCAATTATTGAGAACTAGCTAATAATAATTTCTCCACCAATTGAAACCTTCTAGGCACCTCATCTAGCTATGTTGAAAAAAATGGGTTTTCCAGTGGTGTAGTAGCTCAAGAATGGATTAATTGACAATGCATGACTAACCCACTGTTAAAATTTCGAACTTCAGTTGAACTTTGTTTAGACCTCAATGAAAAGCCGATGTGTTCACGTAACGAAAAAAAGTGGTAAAAAAAATCAAATGTAATAATATTTTATACTCCTTGAAAAAAAATAATTTTATAAATTATTATTATTCAATAGAGCAATATTATAGCAATAGTGGCAATGTTCGAGAAATAAATACTGCAATTAGCCTGCGCCTGAGTTGTATGCAACCCGCACAACACACACACACACATACACTCTCGCCTTTGAGTAAGGAATGTTTGATTCAAGAGTCGCTGAATTATCACGGATAGATTGATCATTCTTCTGTATCCGAGTGAACAAAGTTTATTAAAATTGAAAAGTCACAATAATTGCAATATATATTTATTTAAACAAAATATATAACGCTGTAATAAAATGAAATCTCTCACAAAGCAAGACGAGTTGTGAACCTTAATTTCCGCATGTATAATAATAATAATAATCTGCATGTATAACAATATATTTTGTACTTTTGCAAAACATACCTCTTCATGAGCTTCCACATCAAGACTAGATATATCGATAGCCAAAGCAGATTGAATGGTCTTTGTTGCCTAGAATACGTAACAGAGACTTTTAGGAAGAATGTAAAACAAGACTCTTAATTTGATTTAGACTACTCATCCAAGCTTGGTTCTACATCTAAAGGATCCGAAATGACAATCATCAACAGCTTTGGGTTCTGTAATGGAAACTTTCTTTGAGAACCCTTGGGGGGTTTCCCAAATTTAAAGTAATTTATGATGAAGAAATGAGAGTAAGCATGAATTTTGCTCTTACTTGCAAGCCGAGTCACTCATTTCATATTGAAAAACGCGTGTAATATTTATTGATAGGTGAGAATTATAATAATCTCCTTCAGAAGTACGATAGATGATTCAAAATATATATTAATTGAAAAAAAAGAAAATTGACAGATCAGTATAGTGAGTATTAGAAAATAACAAAGCTCTTACATATTGTAAGGCTATTTTTATGTGAGTGAGTTCTATGGGAAATCGTGAAGTTTGAAGTGCTTCTTCCGTCAGAGAATAGGAAAAGAAAATTATATCTTACCACTCTTTCAGCTGAAGTACTGCCCACCGCTAAGCAGTTCATCTTCAGAAAATAGCAACCAGCCATCAGAGAGATATAGATGTAGATATAAATAGCAGGAATCTTTCCAACCAACTGATTACCTTTTACAATAAAGTTTATGTAGAAAGCAAGCCTAAATACAGATATTTGTTCTATAACTATCGTTATCAGCATCTGCAAACCAAAAAGTTTGTTGAATTTTGAAACAATCTCGACCAAGTCGAGGTGCACCTTTCTCAATGACTGCAACGATATCTTGTTCACAGTTTTTGATTGGTCAAGAAAGCTTAATTGCTCACCCAAATTGGAGTACACTAGCTCGATGACTGATATGCAATGTGTAGCAAGGAAAAACGTCATCTCATTAGTAATATGAATGAACAATTTCCAAATCGATCCAATTATATCTTCTTCATCATAAATGACAGAGTAGATAACAGGAAGAATCTCGTAGATGAGAGTTGTGTAGAATATGAAGGTTTGTTTCTTAGCACCAGGTATCACACAGCGTGCTCCACCCCCACATGCTCTGCCCACGTTCTGGTAAAAATCATAAAACTCATGATGATTGATGTTGTAAATTACAAGGTATATTGCAGAGACAAATATGACAGCATAATGAACTAGGTAGATTATGGTCGTTGACGTAAACGCATCATGCAAGATAGGGTTTGTTGGACACATGTAACTACCAAATAGCGAAATTATCATATTCAGGCTAGTTAATACAAAGGTTGAAACAGTTTTTGAGTTTTCCATCATTATTTTTGTTGGTAATAATCCTGTAAGAACTGCAAACTTATAAATGTTGGTAGTGAATATGTCCAGATCGGAATTGCCTCTTCCGTCCTTGGAAATAATTTCACTTCTCTGGTTAAACATTCCTGAGGATGTATCTTCACTCATCAATGTGATGAATTCCGTTGAAATATCATATCTCATGTAATTATTAGAGCGAGCTATGTCGGATTAACTAGCCGAAGAGATCACTATTCAAATTTATATTATTATGAAAGGTTTCTAATAGGGTTTTATTCGTTAATAAAAATTAGTTTTTTATTCGTTATTTAAACACTACAATATTCAGTTCAAAATCAACGAGCCAGAAAATTTTTCTGATGATAAGAAACAACCCCCTTCTTGATCAACTGAGCTCAATCACAGCTGAATAAAGACTGAAAACTGAGCAATCTTTCGTTCCCGATGTTCTGTCTTACGATGTTCCCTTATTGTTACTGTCACGTTGCTAAGGTAACAGAGCCATAACAAATAATCAGTTGAAATTGAGAATAGGCATTAAGACAGGGATGAATAGATCTCTATGACATTAGAAATGGAATATTGAAGGATATATATGTCGATCATCTATGAATGATGAATGCAACTGAAATTTTAAATGTCCAATAAACCGATACTTTGAATGTGTCAAACACTGAACCGTTTAATCGTTTTGATGTGTGGATCAGACATTTTTTCACACAATTATTCCTGAATAGATATAGATTTCGTAGAAAAATCAATAAAAACATGCCTTATTTCAAAGACGCAGCAACTTGTTGGCGGAAAGCATGTCTGAAATAGAACGGAAATGAATAAACCTACTTGATTGATGGTGTAACAAAAGCTCAAGTCTGTCGCTCATGTCTGTCGTTCAGGCCACAAATGAACCATCTTAATCTTTGTGTGTGCACCGTATGAATCACGCTGAGGACAGATGTTTGTGTCACGTAGGAAAAGGCTATTTTCCTGGAACCATGCGTCATTGTCAAGAAGGTTTTATTCGGATTCTCACGTTTGTTTTTGCGAATACAGAAAAACACACTGTGTTTTGGATCCTGGTTGAATGTTGCTTAAGTTTAGGATCCATTTCACCAAACTCTAACAACCAACTTGAGAGTGGTGATCGAAGTATATTTTTTTATGATATCCTAAATATACTCACAATTAGATGATATTGCTGGAGGCCTAGTGTGATAAAATGTTACAAGTTCATAGGAATGGTTATACAGGATTAGATTGTTATTGACTCATGGAACAAAATTGAATATTATTAATTATCACAAGAGGGTTCTTATCTGGCATTTCTTGATGGTGTAGCAAAATAAGGATTACTATTATAATTAATTTCCAATATATCTTGAACCAAAGACGGATGAAAGCAAAATGCGGTCAACGGCATAGGGATGAACGAGCACCTCATTAAAGATCCACACAGGATGAGTCCTAGTAAATCTAATGGCTATGCTTGCAGCGAAATTCAATTCCGGAGTAAGCTCCTCAATCGGATCTCCGGGAGGAGCAGTTTCAAGTGTAACTGAAAGATTGAAGTGCCAGAATGAAATCAGGATCGGCACGTGGAACGTAAAAACCATGAGTCAGGGTGGTAAAGTTCACAATGCAATACAGGAGATGACACACATGGAATTGAGTATAATGGGAGTGAGTGAAATGCGATGGCCAGGCTCAGGTTCCCTCAACATCCAGGATCACCGGGTCTACTACTCTGGAACAGACAATGGAAGACATGAACTTGGAGTTGGGTTCATAATGATAAAAGAAGTTGCAAAATGTGTTAACAATGTTGTCCCAGTCTCATCAAGAGTGATACTGGTGCAACTCAAGGCAAAACCAGTCAACATAAATATCATTCAAGTCTATGCACCGACAACTGATGGAACAGATGAGGAAGTCAAAGAGTTCTACAACAGTATTAACCAAATAATTGAGAAACTCAAGAGACATGATTTGACAATTGTCTTGGGAAACTTCAATGCTAAACTGGGAGAGGGCAGAACATGGAGTTCTGTGGGGCCTTTTGGACTGGGTAACCGAAACACTCGTGGAGATGAATTAGAAAATTTCGCTGAATCGAATCAGTTGGTTGTGATGAATACATGGTTCGAACTTCACCCAATAAGACTGTACACATGGGAATCACCAATGGATAGACCAGGAAGAATTGTAAGAAATCAGATAGATTTTTTGCTGGTCAATAGAAGATTTCGGAACAGTTGTATATTTGTCAAAACATATCCTGGGGCAGATATCCAATCTGATCACACACCTTTGGTTGGCAGGTTTAAGGACAGATTGAAGAGAGTTAAAGTCCGGAAGGTGAAGAGTTATGATCTCAGAAGACTGAAGGATCCTGTTGTACGGCGGATGGTGAGTAATGACTTGAATGAGAGATTGAGAGGGGGTGGAGATCTGGAGAGTGAGGAGGGGGGACTTGAAATTGTAAAGGGAACAGTAAAAGGTATAAAAGATCAATACCTAAGAAGGGACCCAAGGAAATGTAGGTCATGGATGACTGATGAGATACTGGAACTTATGGAACTGAGGAAGAGTCACAAAGACAATCTTGTTGAGTATAGAAGGATACATACTATCATTAGAGGAAAGATCAAGGAGGCCAAGGAGAGAGAAAAGGTTGAACAGTGTCAGGAGATAGAGCTATATCAAAGTCGCTATGATAGCTTCAATGTCCATCTTAAAATAGAGGAGATGGCTGGGAAATTCTGTTTTAACAAAAGTGGTCGATTAGCGGATGTACACGGCAATTTTGTGATTGATAAGGATGAGAGGAAGAAGGTGTGGGAGAAATATTTAAAGGATTCATTACATGACCTCAGAACACAGCAGCCTGTCTTTAAAGATGACACTGAACCGAAAATTCTGTTGGAGGAGGTGAAGGCGCCTCCTCCAACAGAATTTTCGGTTCAGTGTCATCTTTAAAGACAGGCTACTGTGTTATCATTTTCATTTTAGAAGAATAAGTGTAAAGTATCTTAACTGTACATTATATCATTTTCACTTTATTAATACTGATAAAAATCTATTCATCCATCGTTTCTGACATGTATTTTGAGTATTCATCCATTAAAAAAGTAATATCATTAGTTCAACTTTACTCTCTTTACAAAACTAGGACAAAAGAATAATACCGTCTCATTTTATTTTATACTACACAAATATTCAAATCTATAAAACAATATTTTCGAATATTGAATTTTCTTTTTATATTCGTTTAAATATCAATCTCCGTTGCTAAACGTCAAGTCTGATTACCTACAACTACAAACAATTTATAAACTTTTAGTTTGGCTGCTGCCAATCAATAATATTCCTTTATTGGTTACTACTTTTTAAAAGCTCTGTCCCTTTCTTTTACATGTACATAAAAAAAGGAAATTCATTTCACTATCTGAGTTACTCTAAGGATATAATAGTCTTCGTGTATCATCCGTAAAATGTACGACGATGCGTCAATGTTTGAAAACATCTGTGTTTTTCACTTATCGATGTTGAGGTGGAAAAACATCGATGTTTTGTCTTTTGATACCTATCCCTACCGCATTCTTCATTTGAGCTTGCTTTCTACCAACAGATAGCCCATTACAGACTTCCATGTTCTTCCCAATTGACTGAGACAACTCAGAAAAACGCTAGAAAACGCCGATTTTGATCGTATCACTGACGAACTTTTGTAGCACTCTCAACAAAAAATGTTGGACCCTACCTGAACCTTTGAACATTTTCGTACGGATATGAACGTTTCCTATAAGAAGTCCTCGAAAAACTTTATATTAATCATCTTATAGCTCAGAGTTTTAAAATTTTCTGTATATGATAATAATTTCTCATGTAGAGGAGTTATTAAGTTAGAAGATATATGAGAAATATTGTACTTCCGTTTAGTTCTTTGAAGCGATAATTTACAGAACTTAAACAACATTCATATTCGCTTTTTTAATTTTCAATCCAGTGTCCTTGGAAAATCTAGAAGAATACATTGAAAACCTGAAAAAGGATCCCTCCAAATTAGCACCGTCATTACCCAAACAGAATCTGCGTGTGTGTATCAAGTTTAGACTTTCAAGCTCCAGTCTTCTTGTACACTCTCTAGCAGAATCTTGAAGACCTCTCTAGACTATAGCTGAACCTCTGTCGCAGATCTAAACGTTTTCTGGTCATTATTTGTTCTAAAATAAGCTGCAAAACACCAATATTTGGCGTATCTTTGTTCAAGCCCTTTTAGAACAGGAACACATTGTACAACATTGACCTTATCTTAGCCTCTTTACGAAATGTGAACATTTTTTTCTCAATCAGTTCTTGAAAAATATCATAAAACGATGAAATACGCTGATAAACAGCGTATCTTTGGCGTAACCTTGTAGTATTCTAAAGACAAAATTTCTAGACCTTAGCTGAACTCCTGTACCTTTTGAACATTTTTTCAATTGTTTCTTGAAAAAGCTGAGAAAACGCAGAAAAAAGCTGGAAAACATGCCAATTTTGTTCATATCTTTGTTTTTCTCTCAAATCTTTGAGAAGGCCAACTGAACATATAGAACATACCTGCCAAATTTATAATGTATTTGGTCCGTTTTATTTCTAGTTCTCTTTATTACGAATGGGTGAGTTAATAAATCATTGCACATTTTGCTTTTATATGAGCTAGCTCATAGATTCGCTAGATTGTTATCACAATTAACCTCGTAGTAAGGTGAAGCAGCAAAAAATAGCTCTTCTCTCACACTAATTTGCTAGGGAAAGACACTGTCTCTCGTCAGTGAAAGCAGGGATGAAACAAGAGGGTTTTAGTATGGCATTGCACTAGAAAAGCAACGGAAAGACATTAGACGGGTCCGTATGTGTTGGAACGATGAGGTGGGCGAGTGAGTGAGAAGTTGAGGTGTGGTGAGATTATACCGACCGACACATTAGCCTAGTGACGCGCACACACGCACAGGGGCGCGGGCGGACCACTGCTAAGTTCCGGTAGATTGGATCTTGGCCTCTCGGCGGAGCGGCGGCCTCTCGAATGAAGCGACGCTAGCGAAACCTCATTAAAGTCTGTAAATGACATGGGCTATAATGTCCCACGACTTCCTACTATGGGCTGCGGCAGTCACCCTCACCCTCGGGCTAAAATCCACCCGTTCAACTTTCTCCGGACTTGGTCGTCTATGACCGACACACACCCCAACTCTCTACCTCACAACCCCCAACTTTTTCTCAGCAATATTCATTCTTCGTGGGCCATGACCTGAATTTAAAACGGTTGTTGAAAAAAGCGAGAAACAGTTTCTCCTCGGAATTTATTCCGGGCAATCGCCACCTCCCGACCAACATCCACACAGTTTTTTATGCGGCAGCAAACAAGCTTATCATGACCGAATAATCCATAGATGGGAGTGCTTCAGAAAATCTAATTTTTTAGGGAGTCTCAAGTCTATGAGGGTGAGAAAGGTTACGTACACCTCATTCTTCAAACACCTTCGAATGTTTTTCACAGGGTTTCTCGAAATCTGATTATTCATTCCTATCTCAATCAAACATTCAAAATTTTAAATGTTATTCTTTGTGATACATAATAAATTCATTTAAAAATTATAATTGACGACTTTCTATTTTCCGCCTCTTTATTTAAAATGCTTTGTTTATCAAGGATATTAAAATAGAAGAGTGAATATTACGACTGTTCAAGATAAGAGTTGAAATTCCGAAAAAAAGTTCAAGTAGATTGTCTGACTTTTCGCATCCAATGTAATCCGAAGCCTTATCCATTATTGGAGGAATGAATAAGTTGAATGATCTCATTAGTTGTTTGTAGGAAATATTATAAGTATCTGGATTATACTGAATTAAAATATGAGAGTATTCAAGCTTCAAATTATCATTTTTATAATAGGACCATTTTTAATATTTTTTTTTTTGAATGGAAAAAAAATTTTTGCACAATTTTGTGAAGAAATGGGATGAAACATGACGATAATCGTGAAACAACTTGTATGAAATCGATACAACCAACAGCGAAATGAAATTGAATATTTTAATGTACAGGATAAATCACCCAGGTATCTATTACTTCATTAAGCAAATTGATGTTTCAATTATCAATTATTATGAAACAAAACAACTTGGCTACTCCCATCCAATTAGTCTGAATCATTATCACGTGACCTTCTATCATTAATCAATTAAGCAGTTACTGATTTTTATTTTCCTCTCTCATGTTTCCACTGATAGTTTAAAGTCATTTGTATGGATGAATCACAATCATTTTTCAATGTCATCATAATTCTGCGTTGGTTAACTCGATAGTAAATCAGTGATAGAGAAAATCTTATATTGACTGTTTTTCGCTATTGAAAGGCTGTTTACTTTATGCCCGAGAAATAAATATCAATTTATAAATAACTTCTAAAATGAATAAGATATTTCATCGTTGTAAATTGTATAATGTATAGTTTTGTAATGTGTAGTAATGTATCGTAATAATGTATAGTAAGTATCAGTAATTTTGAGTTACTCTGAACATAGTGGTTTCTCAAACTATAACGGAGGTCTATTCATTTTTCTTTGGTTCATTTGGATCTCTAATTGAGTATCAGGGAATATGTTATGTTAATTATAAATGAGTCATTATATATGGCAGTTGGATACTTGATAATTTATTGGGAAGAGGGAACTGTGATCAACTATTGATCATACTCTCTTTTATCACACATCAACTATAACAAAATACGAGTTACGTTGAATACAATACTATCAGACAACCGTTGTGTCAATACTATCCGTCACCATTGTGATATTGTGATTATTTATTTGAATAATTTCCTTCGAAATTACTGCACTGTGATGGAGTGCAGTAGGATGTTTGAAAAATGATATTAACATTGTAAGAGTTGTGTTTACTCTAATCGATCTATAATAAATTACCACATTCAATACAACCTCAGTAATATAATTGAGTTTCGCATCGCATATCGGAAGATGAAAGAGGCTCATCACATATTCTAGAGATTGAGATTCAAGTTAAAAATACTCTTGCTCTTCAATTTCTTGATATCAAACTATTACAGAGTGATATACATTGACATTCCAATATCATCAAAGTGATTTTTTTGAGCCACTTATTAAGTACTAGCAGATAACCCGTCTCCGCTAGATTCTGTATAAAGCACGAATGGATCAAATTCAATTTTCCAGTTCATGCTGATATTGAACGTATTAACTGTAATAATTTAAAATAAAAAACCGTTCTGATTGGACTTTCATTTAACGTAAATTCTTTGTCCCACAAAACCAGAAATCCTAGAATCCTGCGCGACCACTCAATCTATTGTCTTCAATTTTGTAGAGAATGATCTTTTTCAAGGTTTTCGAAATAAAAAGGAATAATTGGAAAAAGTCCCAAAATTTGAGAATTTTTAGGGTTTTAAGGGGTGAATCCGCCCTCTGGCGTGACAGCAATTTTCGAATTTGAATTCAACGCCTCAAAATACTGTACATATAACACCGAATAAAACATTTTTTCCGTGCTTTTTCCTTAAAAATTACCATCTGACTATCAAAAAGAGTATCCACTGATATTATTGATACCATCATCCATCAAACTATCATGGAATAACATACAATCTATGAGTCACTCATTGAGTGGTTGAGACGAGCACAGTTCATTACATTTGAGTGTGTTGTAACGAGGTGGTTGGTAGATGTGTGACGCACTCCTCTGTGGACGCCACGCCAAGATGATTAATTGACGTCAGTGCTCGTCGAGTGAACGAACTGTTCACCTCTCGTCACCGGTTAGTCGGTTAGCCACTGGTCTCGAGACCCCAACCTCTCCACAACTGACTCATCTTCAGCAAGCCCTTCTGTCGCTTGCAACGGTCATCACTCATTCCGAGTCTGTTGAAAAATGCGTCAAAACTTTCCGTTGTCCGTCGCTACACAATTGAATAATGTACTTTAGACTCGTGAGAGATTTTAATCAGGTCTGATCTTTTGGGAGGGAAAGGTATCTTGATAGAAATTAGAGCAGAGAGGTTAAACACGGAGGATATCAGTGGATAGACGATTTTCTCACAATTGGAATTGATCAGTTTTTATAGAAGCACCAAAGGCAATGGTAATAGAATCCTGTTCATGTATCGTCTCATATTTCATTTTATTCCTATACATTCAATCGAATAACATCTCACCAATAGATGCTGAATAGACAGACGTTCGTCAAAGTGAATAATAGAATTCCAAACTTCTTCTCCTATCTTGACAGTATGGCTTACTTTGAATTTATTATACAGTGAGGGCAATCCATCCTACTCTCAAGTTGAATAACTGGTAATGATTTGCAAACCACCTGATCAGAATAATTATTATTGTTATTGGAATGAATAAAAAACAATTTGAATTCAAATATGTCCTTGAGTAACTATTATTACTACTATTAGTTCATTAGTAATATTAGTAGCTATTGATATGAGTAGCATATATTTACATATAAGTCACTTATTATCAATCATATAAATAGAGTAGTTTATAGTTGCTCATTTTCTAGAAAATATTTTCTATATTCTATTGCATCAATGAATTAATACTAGGAGCAGCTAGTGTGCAGTGACTAAATACAAGGTGAGGCACATTAACGAGCGATTTAAAAAATCGCGCGAACCGCTGCGTTGGATGGAGGTGAAGGGGATAGCGTCAGTTACGTTTGGAGCGCAATAGCATTTGGTCACAAGAAGCGCTGGATCCCACAGCATCGTGCATACGCTGTCCAAGCATTTTATCAAAACGGTAGTTCATATCAGTTAGCACGTCGTGCATTTCGCAGGCGTTTCAATATTTATCGGAATTTGCCGGTGCCGTCTGCATGTGCGATTAAAAAGTGGGCTGAGAGCTTTAAAGAGACTGCTTCAACGACAAGGAGGAAAACAGAGAGACCGAAAACTGTGCGCACACCTGATAACATAACATTGAACATGTAGGAGTCGCCATTGAAAGAAGCACTCGCCGCTCAGCTCGCCGACACAGCGTTACACTTGCGATTTCAAACAGAACTGTAACAAGAATTTCACACCAAGATTTGCACTTCCACCTTTAAAAAATCCATATGGTTTAGGTCATAAAGGAAACAGATTATGTGAGCAGAAGCCGGTTCTGCTTAGAATTTTTGGATTTGATTAATCAAGACGAGGACATTATAAACCGTTTGTGGTTGACGATGAAGCACATTTTCATCTCTCCGGTTACGTGAACAAGCGGAACTTCCGATTTTGGAGTGAAGTTTATCCTAGAGAACTGCATCAGCAACAATTGCATTCCATAAAAGTTACTGTGTTGGGCGACATGTCTCCTCATTAGGGATCATAGGACCATGGCAATTCTGTGACAGTGACTACGCAGAGATGTTAAACAACCTTTTTACTCCACAACTTGTACACTACAAGGTTGACGATGAGATGTTTTTCCAGCAAGATGGAACAACATCCCACAGAGCTCAAGTAAGCTTGAATATTGTCAATCAGTTGTTTCCTAATCAGGTGATCTCCCGAAATGGAAATATTGCATGGCCCTCTCGTTCACCTGACTTCACAGCATGTGATTTTCTCTTGTGAGGTTATCTTAAAAGTAAAGTTTACCAAGATAATCCTCCTCGAACAATTGAAGCCCTGAAAGAGCGGATCCGGCAGGAGAATCCCACTGGCAATGCTACGCAATGTGATGAGTCACTTCAAGGTCCGGCTCGAGGAATGTGTGCGTCTGAACGGAGGCCATCCTACTGGAGTTATTTTCAAAAAGTAACAGATATTTTACCGTTACAGAAAATGCGTTCTCATGTATTTCAATATTGAGATATAAACATATATGTTTTTACTCAACAGTCTTTTAAAAATCGCTCGATATTATGCCTCAACTTAAATAAATTTAAAGTAATGGGAAACAAATCGTTTGGAATATTCACCTTCACACACTTATTAGTGTGGTGATTCAAAATTCAAATCTTCATTGTCAACGACTTTTGTGATAGAAAATCTTCGTGAATTATCTCCTCTTCACACGCTCACCTGCATAATGCAAAGATACATGGAAGGTGATTCATATCAGTGGAGAACAATCGGAGAAAAAGTATAGCAGTGAATTTGATTTATTGTGTTCATATATGGTGTGGGCGTTGGAGCAGTATTTTGTATTTGTGGGTGTTCAGATCTACCACAGTGTGTGGATTTGCGGTGGTGGGTAGAATGTAGTTTCAAAGTGGGGGGGTTAAGGGGTGGGGGGAAAGAGCACAAATGAAAATGTAGTGCTGGCTTGGCCGGGGAGAAAAGGCTTGCAATTTTTATGCCCGTACAACACACTGCAGAAGACATTGAACGGCGCCCTTGGCTAGGGCCAGATGGGCCAGTAACGGCAGTGAGGTGCCTCACCAAGAATACGGTAGGGCGCATTAAGGGCGCAGGGCGTAAGGGCTCCCCCACCTTCCTTCGCTCACTCACACTTTAGGCGTTACCGTCCTCATTTATGTAGAACTCAACAGCGTCGAAAAAATATCTACCTCTCTTCTCCACCTCAATAATTGAGCTATTTTTCTATGAAAATTAACTTATTCATTTTCGAATAAGATCCATTGGCAACTTTTTTGAAGTCAATAATTATTGAACAATTGCGAATGGATATTTAATTATATAAATAACGTAGTCTATTAACATCGTGTCAATGTACCATTGACTACGTAAGCTAGCTACAACTTAATATCGATTTGTAGAACCAAAATGAGATGTTTGTGCCATAGTAGATGTTTTTTGTAAATTAATGATCTAATCCAAAAAAGCTATTTCGTTTAAATCAGTCATTATTCATTCTCCATTCACATATCATCACATACTTTTATATTATTTATGATTTAGACCATGCTTAAATCTAAATTTTTTTGAGAATGTTCAAGACATGGGGTTCAAGTGTCAACCTATAGCCTTCTAACTCCATTAGTATAATAATTTCTCTGGATGTTAGACGAAACATGCAGAGGAGTTAATTTTTAAATTCAAGAACATTACATATTTTTATACATCTATATAATAAGAGAGAGTAGGGTTGTGTTTGTTCGTGTGTTCGTTTGTTCGCATCAAAACATGTCAACTTGTGAATTGCATACCGAAAAAACGGGAATGATTTAGATCTCCAAATTTCACACATAGATTCTAAAAATATCAATCTCGTGCACCTGGAAGCCAAAATTTAAATTTTCCTTCTGGATTTTTCAGAATTAATGTTTAAATTTCATTAATGGTACACTCGATTTCATTAGAAAATCACCAAATCATATGGTCGCAATTAAAAAAGGAACATCTGTTTCTATATTGCTTTCTACCTGAAAAACATAGTTTTGAAGCTTCGTTTTCCTGATGCAATGTTTAGGCCTACATGTTTACAATGTTTAAGCCATGGATTATTAATTTTTCAGTTACGACAATTTTTGAGACAAAGTGCTAAATAAACGTCTACAGTTTCATCAATGCTGTATCGGCAATATGAAAACGCATGCAGTTAATATGTCTTTGAATGAAGGCGTTGTTATTTACATAAAGAAATTATATTCTTCCATTTTTATTTAATTAACATTTCAAAATTATTCGAGCCCTGATAGAATGACTGACTCACTGTACAGTCAGTCGAAAATGTTAATATTGGAATCAGGGGTATTTTGGCATGCTGAGCAAAAAATAAGGTCATATGCACCTTTTCGTTATATCTTCAAATGAAAAATGAGTTTTGTGGGTTGTCAAAACTCCCTCTAAAAGGGAAACTATTCAACTTATTCTATATTTTAGTATAATAACAACGATCATCCATCCATGTATCATCTTCATTACTATAATAAAGGAAAGAACTGGATTATAGACGTAGCCTAAACTGATGTAAAGTATAGGGAAATTATGTTTTCGCCACACTTGGATGTAATGAGCTGGTTTACGTGCGTCATATGGAGGCCGAAAGTGATTGTTTTCCGACCAGGCCGGTAAAACTTTACAGCCCTAGGGCTGTAAAATGACCTTGAATAACAGCTGATCGTGTCCGATCTCACAAAAATCATGGAGAGATAATCTCATAATGACTGTAATAATCTATATAATTATGTATCGTGAATCGCGGTATTATGTCTATAATAATATATTTTATAATTTACTGTTTCATAATTTAATATTTATTATTGTGTTTTTGATATCAAACAATAGAATACGATGATATATCCATAGCCTCAACAATATAATGTTGGCTACATTGTCCATTGTCAGAAAGGTGCGTATCGCAAGTCTTTAAAAGTGAAGAATCGAATTTGAAATCAAAGTACAATAATTGTATCGATATTTAAAAGTGAGGTAGAGTAATAATTGTTTCTTTTTTATTATCGAATTCCACTTCTTAATGCAATACAATCAACAATAATAATAGGAAAATACAGCAGAGATCTAAAGTTTAAGGTAAGCCTACTGGTGAAACTCAGCCTTGACTAAAAAATTCCTAGTAATTTTTCCGTAATTCATTATTAAAACTTTTAGATAATTTTTCTTCAATATCAAACCATATAGAGAAAATATTAGGCCCACTCAAGATTGAATCTTCGAATGTTTTCTCTATGATTTAACTATTTTCAGAGCAATATTTTGTTGTGAAAATGCCGGCAAACCGGCTTAAAGTTTGCCGCTATAGGCTACACTATATTATAGTAGCCTACATACGTTACCTGACTTACAGGCCAGTTCGATCAAAAGGAGCAATGGCCGAGAGTGTAAAGGCGTGTACTCAAAAGCTCTAAGCTCAGTGAATTACAAACATGATCTAGGTTCGAACCTCGGTCAGTGACATTTTTTTTTGTCGATGAATTTCGACTTTTATTAGCTATTTTTTATATTAGTTACCGTAATTTAAATTTCAATCAATTTTTTAGATATATTTTGAGACAAAACTGTGAAATATGCAATTATATTAATTTTTTAATCACATTATTTCACAATAGTAATGAAAATTCTATTCATCCATCTATCCATGAGATATTGCACCAGGCGCAAAGCGCGAGCTATAAAAATTCAAACAATTATTCAAAATATTAATAGTATAAAAATATTGTCACTATTTTAAATCATTAATTAGTAATATTGAAATTAATTGACAGTGAAAGTTGTCATAACCAAGATTCAAACTATCAAAATAGGCTGTTTGAATTTTATTTATTTTTTAATTTCTCATATATTGGGAAGTTTTTTTTTGGTGTGGCGAAAAATAGCGTTCGCACCATGGGCAAAAATGTATTTCCGGCTCTCAATCTTTTCTAGTCCTCGGCCTACGGCCTCGGACTTAAAAACCGATTTCGAGCCGGAAATATCTCATTTTCGGCCCTAGGTGCGAAATATACTATTACGCATTATCACGTCAGAACTACTGGACTGATTAACTTGAAATTTTGCATATTATAGATTCTTGCTTAACCGAGGGTGGTTATAGACCAATTTTAAATTCTTCAAGATTTGATTACATCAAGTTTTCAGTTTGTCAAGTTTTCAATTATTTGTCATGCTTCCAGTTTGTATGGAAGCAGCAGAAGATTTCTCTTAAAAGGGAAATTAGAAGATACGTATGATTGGGGATCCTTTTCGAATGATAAAAACAGGTTTTCCGTCACACCCAAATTTTTCCCGCCATTTTGAATTCAACTTCTTTTTCAAATTGAAAGGTGGTCATATTGATTTACTTGAAATGCAGCATATAAATTCTTAATCAACCGAGGATTCTTATAGGCCTATTTTGAATTCTTCTAAATTTCATTACGTCAAGTTTTGAGAAACACCCTTGCGAAGCACGGGTTACCTGCTAGTTTTCAATATAACATAATTTACAATTAAAAGTTTTCAGAATGATACCTCACTATTAATATGTGTCGAGGTTATCATCAATTTATATTACAGCCTAGCTTGCTGATTTTCTCATTTTCTCTTGGATAATAATAGACTGTATAAAATAATATAAATGCTGTACATTGATGTGTGATGATTAATAAATTCAACAGATTGTTATGTCATATGTTATCTGAGATGAATACCTTCCGTGTGGATCTGTTTTGGCATTCTCAGAACATTCCATCTTGACCGTAACTCGACGAATTACTTCACACCTGGATGCAGCCCAGCTGGACCTTCAATAATCCAATAAGGTCAAGGAAGAGAAGCCTGGTGTCACAGACTACATTGCCCAGCTCCCGAGGGTCAGTCCCTAACACAGACAGTGTGTTCCAGCATTCAATGGTACATATAGATCAGTTTGGCCAACGGACCGATATGTACATACATGTATATTAGAGAGCTTGGAGTACATAGAGTTCTATGGTGTGGATCTGTTGTGCTCAAATAGGCGTGAATAGATAGCAGCCATTCCGAATGCATCGCCACTGAATTGATACCAGCCTGTGCCATCTCTCCTATGGCAGAGGACCAGGCTGCTCGTCCTATATGTCTCACATCGTGTTCCGTGTGCACTGTCCTCTATTTCCCGCTCAATGGTCCTCAAGCCTCAACTCAACATCTCTCCAATACACTTCATCACCTCAGCACATCATTCTTTCACACACGTCTAGCGATTGGGTCAGTGGCGTATATATGTAATATTTTCTGGGGGGGGGAGTGCGATGATACCGGGGGGTCCGGGGGTCTCCCCAGGAATTTTTTTCTAATCAGGTGTCTAAAATCACATTTTTAACTATTCTAGCCCAAGAATAACTGATAGAAAAGTGGTTCGTATCCCAAGAATATTTTAGGCCTAAATGATATTCATTTAATAACTTAGAAAGGTATAAGAAAATGCATGATTGATACACAGTTTCCTTTTTAATAACATTATTTAAAAAAAAACAATATCCTCAATGCAAGTGAATAGCATATATGTTGAATAAACGAATTTGGTTTTAATACTTGAAAAGGAAAAGTGTTAAATAATACTAACCTAGCCTATTTAAAAATACATGTTTACAAAACAAAGTTTTTTGCCTTACTTGCAAACTTATATATATTAAAGTAATTACCTTAATTTATAACTCAATCATCACTTACTGAGATCTCTGTGGATAGAAAGCAGAGCAAGTGCATTAAGTCTACTCTCAGATGTGCTATTTCTCAAGTACCGTATGTCTTGAGTCGTCTGAGGCTGTAGAATGTTCTCTCCACAGTGGCGACAGAAACCGGAAGAATAGCCAGTAGTTTTAGGGATGAAGCTACAATTATTATTGCAATTAAAAGATCTTCCTGTATCGAGGTGGCAGGTCCCAGTCGTCCAGGTTAGTCTGGTGTTTTCCACCGTCGTACCGCAAAATGCAATATTTTTTCTTCAAATTTCGGTAGGGGGCCGGGCCCCCTTGGCCCCCCCTTTTATAAGCCCCTGGATTAGGTATTTCACACTCACAATATGCGTGATAATATTCAGTGAAAATAATTTTATTTTTTCTATGGTGAATCACTAAGCTTCACTAGGCTATGGAACACTTCTTTCAGTTCTACATAAACTTACTTATATAATTCTGTAGGTCATAATACTGGCTCAGAATTCGAACTCACCTCTGTAATCTAATTGTAATAACATCAATACAAATTGTCATAACATCAAACATAGCTGAACGTTTTTTGGGTGCAAATTTCAAACAGAAATTCTATATTTGAATTGTTTTTTATGTGATAATTTACAATTCGAAGTATTTGTGGATTTTTGTAATGGTGAAGATAATTTAGAAAAAAGTTTTTTTTCTGTGAAAATTGAAAATTGAGTTTCAACCTTCTTTAACCTCAAAATTGTTCCAGTAATCAGTTTTTTACTCAAATATGTGTAACGCTAGTTTGCCTCCATGGTGCACATTGTGTAACGCTAAATGGACTAGCATATAATGGCGGTCAGACAAACTTATGTTCTCCAGGCCAAAAACTACACAACATCTTGAAGAAATTGAAAAAATATGGTGTATATGTAGACATTTGAGACTCATTAGCTTTAAATGTGTTGTGTTTCTGCCATACGCTAAATAAATAAACATCAATACAAGATAGAGAAATAATATAAATTTTCTTCAATATCGACTGAATAAGCACAAACTCTCTCCAATCAACCTTCAACAGCAGGATCAACCTTCTCCCACATAGTCTCTAATCTGTAGATAGCGAAAGTTTGTCTATTTCAAAATTTTAATTCTAATAATAATTTTAACATGTTTAGAATTTCAACATGAGTATAATTTGTGGATTTGAGTGAAATTTTAAATATTTTTGTGATTGTGAAGGAAGATTTTGGTTTGGATTTGTATTTTGAAATTAATTAATCTGATAAATCCAAAACTATCGTAATACATACATTTTTGGGACTCAAAATATATAATATATGTGAATTAAGTTATTATTTACATAACCTCTAGACCGTGTATTCCAAATTAAGGTTTAAAGCAGTTTTCGGGGAATGCCTGTTGTTTTACCTGCATTGTATCTATTGTCTATGAATAAATAAAATGAAATAATAAAATAAAATGAAAATTGAAATATCTATGGCAAAAACCTTACAACACAAATTCGTGATATGTTTAATACCATACTTCCCAGCATTTTGGATAGCCCTTTTAAGGATCAAGTGATCAGTTGATCTTACTTTGGTCACCCCACAACACCATATCATGGGTGAAGCAAGAACTTGGCAATTCTTCAGTCAATAGACTGTGTTGAAGAATAAACTGAACTGAACTTGCTAGTTCTGGATGCGTTTCAAGGCGCTAGGTGCCATCTTTAGCAGGCAAGAAGTACATTAATAGAGTATTGAGTTCCAGCGCCCTGATACGCGACCAGACTCAATAAGAAAGTTGAAGGTACTATTGTACTATTGTAATAGAATAGTTTTGAGCTATGTCTGTTGTTCTTTCCCGATCATATTTTCATATTATTTGAAATTGTATTCACGAATAAAACGCTCATGCAAACGGTCTTAAGCTGCTGCATTTTAAGCAAAGTATGTCTATGGAGATTACAGATTAAAATTGCATGATGTCGCTCCAATTTTCTCATTATGATGAATGAGGATTACTAACCTAATAATTGAAGACTGGATCATTAACATTAAGTTGCAGCAGTATAACCAAGGCTGTTGCCAATACTCCAAATCCCTGTCGAATGAAACAAATTATTATTGGAATTGTATGTATTCGAAGCACATGATAAAAAAATCCGGGACTTATAATAGTTATTTGTATATCTAGAGTGAAAAGTACTGTTTTTTCTCCCTGAGGAAAAGGTTTGGAGCCCGAGGTGAAGCCGATGGCAACAATTTTCATGAGGGAGAAAAAACATTTTTCACTCGTGATATAGTACACAGCATTTTTCCTCCACCTACATTAAAAAAAAAAAACTGTAAATAAAATAATTTTCAAAAACGTACGTGACCAAACAATGTGTTACAACATAATCAAAAAGTAAACAGAAACAGCTGGCTTGTAATCACAGTTCTCCGTCGACAGCGCTGTACGCTATCTGACGGCAAAAGTTGTAACAACAATGGCCGCCACAACTACAGCTGTAATGAAGTTCTAAGCCAGCTGGTGACAGGACAATAACGCTGGAGACATACGAGGTTTGCTATCTCTTAATAGTGAATCATTCAATAGAATCGACAGTTGCCAACAGTTTGCATTCGGATAATCACATTTCCTCGAATTTCGAGCTTATTTTCAATTTAAGGTGAAAATGTTACCAAACATTAATTGTAGAGATTCTCATGCTCAATCTTTCCCACTCTATTTTTTTCTTCCAAATTGTATCTGAAGCCTGATATTGGGAATCTAAAATCAAACTTTGCATAGATGGGGTGGAGCTCCTGAAATTTTTACAGATTTATGAGACTCGTGGCAGTTAATAGAGCTTATCAATGACCATTCTCGGTATAAAAATGAATTTAATCAAAATCGTTGGAGCCGTTTTCGAGGAAATCTCGAAAAACACTGTTTTTGACAACATTTTCTCCATTTTAGCCGCCATCTTGGATTGCATTTGATCGAAATTGTTCGTGTCGGATCCTTATATTGTAAGGACCTAAAGTTCCAAATTTCAAGTCATTCCGTTAATTGGGAGATTAGATATCGTGTACACAGACGCACATACACTCATACACACACACACACACACACACACACACACACACACACACACACACACACACACACACACACACACATATTTTCCTACAGATACCTTGAAAAGTGACCATTTCTGCACTGAATGCAGGCCGCAAAGAATCACTTTTCCACTCTAGTGTGCAAAGTATTACTTTGCGTACTCCAGATTTGCAGCATGACAACACAAAATAGTTAGTAGGCTATATAGAGCACCAGTGCAGAAAAATTAAAATTAAGTTGGTAACATTGACTGTGGTATAGTGAGGTCCACGTTATAATATGGCAGTGGGGAACGGCGTTGCCTATTTATTATGTGCCTTGATAATAGTCATTTCAATGCTTACATAAGATAAACCCCCTTCAAGCAGTCTGATAAATTTTCAATTGAATCACTAATAATCATAATTTAATTTTCATTATTCAATTTTGAATAAATTAAGGTTTTATTAATAATAAAATTACACAGAAAAACATTAGATGGATTTCAGGGAATTTTACCCAATTTTCATATTCAATGGTAACTGTAGGGAAAATTTAATGTGAAATTGCGCAAAGTTTGTTTGCTGCACTCAAGAAAACATTATTCTGCACTCGCCTACGGCTCGTGCGTAAACGTTTCTTTCGGTGCAGCAAACTGTCACTTTGCGCACTATTTGCACAAATAACTATTTTATAGTTATGTAACGACCTACGTCAAGTTTTTGCTCCAAAACATGGAACTATCATGCTAAAAAAATCATAAAGGTAGACACAGGGTTATAATGCTCTGTCATGCATGACCATGCATTATCATGAGAAACAAAATTTGGAAAGAGTCATAAGAACACTGACACTGAACATGACGTAGTGGACTTGCTGGTTGCGTTCAGTGTGAGCAGCTTCAGTAACAATGTGCTCTATGGTTCTTCTCAGGTTTTGCTAGCACATAAGGGCCAAAAGGTCCAATAAGGAATTACTCCAGCTGCTCAGAAAGAAGTGGATACCAGGAATAATTGATAGAGATATTTTAAAGGTAATAATATACCTTGTAAGAGCAAAGGATGGAGTATCCTGAAGGCATCGCGACCAGATACGGCAATTCAATTAAGGGGGAGGATTGCCATATACCAGATGATAAATTATGATTCATCATATGATTCACATATGATTATTCATGTTAATACAATTGTTGTTAATAACAGTTTAGTCTATGATAGAGTTCAATACAAGATGTTTGTTATAGAGAACTTATTTTATTTCATATTTAAGACATGAGCATATACATCCATTGTGATTATGCCCCTAGTGAAAGGGGAGTGAAAGTGCAAATTTTTAGTGAGAAAAAAGAAGAACTCAAGACATAACCTATAAACTTGAGTGTTGATAGGAAATGACATTGGGTAATACGGCAAGGCAGAACATCCGAAAGGATCTCTCTGCCGATAAAAGCCATAAGAGTAAATAAATAAATAAATGCCCCTAGTTTTCAAATTGTTGATGCAATCCAGCAGAATATTTTCAATGATCACTATCCTATTATATTAAGCGAGCAATTTCTGTATTTTATATCAATTTATATCTGGTTATTTATGCTCAACTGATCTCGAAAACGGCTCTAACGATTTTCAAGAAATTTGGATCATAGTAGTTTTATGATATGAAAATTCGATTGCACTGGGTTTCATCCTTGGAAAAACTCGCTGAATGACAGTAGAAGGATAATATTCATCCTTGGCTGAAACAGCTGTGGATAGTAAAAAGTGAGTGAGCGAGTGTGTATGTGAAAAATTAAAATTATCGCATCACCGAAATTCACAAGATGACATATAGCCAGCTGTGAAATATAAACACGATCATTTTAGAGAATGTTTATCAATAAAATATCGGGGCACCGAGCTTCGCTCGTTATTTATTTATTGACTTTTGATAAACCGAACACAATTCTTTAAAATGATTGGGGAAGTACTAACAGGCACAGCCCAAAACTGTTTCTTTCCCGAATTTTGATTTATACACTACAAATAGTCCAGAAAGTAGGTTATGTTCCATACACTTGAATTAAGGTTCAATTTTCTGTTATAACATCCGAGCGAAGCTCGGTTCCCCGATATTTAACATTAATCACCCTGACTGACAGGCATGCAAATAATGCTTATGACACCGATATAGTTATTGTAGGCTCCAGCCTCAAAATAACCTAGACAAGCCTAAAAGTGAACTCCAACTGCTTGGGATGCTGTGAATTTTGCGAGATAGCAATGGATATTTGAGATATTTCAGATCCCGAAAACATTGCAACCTTGTCCAAAAAATATAAAAATATCTACAACATAGCTCATTTCTGACTCACCTTGAAAAGCTTTGACGTATCCAATTCTCCATAGCCGAACGACTTTATTTTAATTTCTTGATTGCGCAGTTTTTGCAGAAAAACGATTACCTGGAATCATAGGATATTGTTATATAGGAAACGGTAAATCTGTTTTTAAATAGTTTTATCTATTTCCGGATAAATTAACACGCTGTGCAGCGCAGTCTGTAGTGCTTTGTGAATTTGCTTTGATTCGTCAATTCGATCTATGAGTTTACTCGTGAAACAACGATAACAACAAATTTTCTGACATTAAATATGAAATCTATATGAAGGAATATTATAGTTGGCAATAGTTTTGTTCGACTGGATTATGCACTTTTATTTGATTTTCTCCAATAATATTTGATATCAGGAACTATTTCAAAGTTGAGAAATATTGCACTCACATCAGTTCTAGTCGATTCATCCATTTCTTGAAAATTCATACGTAATAACAAGGTGGGAATCTTTTTAGCCTGGAAAAAATCAATAGCATTACAAATGAATTCCATTCAATTCATTGTCATACACGTGAGAACATAATATAACATTTATCGCTACAAATTAATAAAATATTCAGCCATTTACAAATAGATATAAGTTACAAGTAGACCTATATACTGCACTTATTTTTTACGGTTTGGTTGCTAAACCATGGTTTGACAGAGAATAGAAAATAGGTGGTAGTAAAATGAAATTAATATTCAGCCATTTGTAAACACATAAATTAAGTTTTAAAGCAGTTCTGGGCGAATGAATGTTGTTTTTACCTGCATTGTATTAATTGTCTATGAATAAATGAATGAATATCAATATTTAAGTATCAAGTCTGAAAACTACAAATGCTTCAAACAAATATTGATATGGTGAGATTCAATAAAATTTGTCAGCATTACTCAAGAATAAAGGCAACGCTTCTCATTCAACTAATGCAGTCAGTCAAAGTGGATATCACTATAGAACTTTGTTTGAGGTAGAACAACTATTGAATAATAGCCTACCTACTCTGATAAATCATGTCAAATGAGAGAGTTGGAATACAATGTGATGTGGCGATTTGCTATCTTCTTTAGATTGTAAGATTCACGTTATAAAGTTCGCATCTGATAGTTTGCTATCCTGCCATTGGACAGAGCAGGATACTCTATTTTTCCCAGCTCCGCTCCATTGCCAGATTTTTCTCATACCATGTATAAATATAATTAATTACAAAAATATTTTATCCGAATCATGGAAATGTATTTTTAAATTATTGAATAATATATTTTTTTAATGAATAGAATATATAATTGATTGATATCGACGAGTATGAACTATTAGATTTATCGGGATAACTTGAATCTGTAGTAGAAGGCAGTTGGAATATTGAAATCGGCAACACTGTAGTCCTATCAGCTCCACTGACTTAATAACGTGAATCTTAGATTTGGATCAAAATATCTATCACATAATCATATTCTCTCCTGGTCACTCTAGCCTACAGTTCTATTATAAAGTGGATATTAGTTCAAGAATTCAAATCGAAATGTGATCCATATTGAAGCATTCATTTACCTCTTCTGAAACCCAGAAAGATATATAACTCAAAAGAATCATTCTCGTCGGACAAATACAGATATTGTAAGAAGCAGTGTAGTAGAAGACGGGGTTAGACGCCCTAAATTGAGGATTGAGTATTAAGCAAATATGATCGAGATATGATATGTATAGCAGAATATTATGATTGATGCACATGAAAATATCAAACTCGTAGACGGTCTTGAAACTCTTACACAGCGATTTTATTTGTTCGAAATCATTGTTCAACCTCCGAAAAGTTTCCAATTCGCATCCCTGTCCTCCCAGTTTCTTAATTTTTGTTTGCAATTCAAACAAATGCTCTAGAATAGTTAAAATCACAAACCATAATTGTGTTTCCAAGGAATGAACACTACCATAGTTCATGAAAGCTTCAAAGCAAGTCAGAATATTGTAGTCTTCCAGTGACTGTCCCATATTTAGGTAGATGAACATGCAATTTGAAAAGTTTAGAACTGCTGGGATTGCCTGAATGAACAGAAAACCAGTGAATATCAGCTCCATATTTCCCATTTCTACACATTCTATCTTTTTCGGCAATTTGTTGAAAAGTTGTGTTGTTTTTCTGCGTTTGAAAAATCGTGAAACTATTATAATGAATAGAATCAATTGATTGAATACTACTAGTGGCATCTCTGAAAATAGTCGCATCTGTTTCATATAGGATATCATAGAATAGGCGAAATGAACTGACGTAAATAAATTGAAAGCTAAAAGAATTGGAGAAAACACTTTCCAAAACCAATTCCATGCCGGACTGAATTTCAAGTGATAGGTGCCGAAAAAATATGAATACCTCAGTATCACACTACGTAGCATCTTATTTTAACTTTCAGATTTGCAAATATAATCTAACTGATTATGATATAATGGGAATATCAACTATTTTATGATATCAAACAAGATCTCAGCAATAAATTAAACTGAAAATTCTAAAGATGATTTAAAATTGAATCCATTTTAAATCACTTCATCGAGGCTTATGAAAAACGATAAGCTTAAAAAATATTGTGCCGATAGTTTGAGAAGTACGACAATGGGAAGTTCTACAATATTATTGCTGTGTAATTCACTCTGTTATCTGAATTTTTAAGATAAAATTTAGGACTCCGTCAATCCAAAATTAATCCTTCAATTACTTTCCTTGTTGATGATGATTATTTATGTAATTTTGATATGGTTTCAAATGAGTGGTTATTGATAAGAAATAAAGCAAACTTTTTTTATTTACATGAATAGTAATTTGCGTTTGAAAGAAATCGCTCAGCTCTGACATGTTTAAAAGAGTGTTGAATGCAACCTTATTGACAAGCAGTATTTTCATAATGGATTCTTTGGTGTGATTATTGTTGAAAATGCTATTGAGTCGGAAATGAATTATCATGTTGGTCTGTTCCCAAATTACAATTTTAATGGTGGACAGATTCCATCAAATAATAATATATCTCTCTGCTAATGGCTGTAACAATGACTACGATCCATTCAACATTACGAGAACTCTAATGCCGGCTCATTATTACATTTTCAGTTATATTTTCAGTTTGTAACCTGAGGCTATAATTACTGGAGATCATAATAGGGCTGG
This sequence comes from Nilaparvata lugens, assembly GCF_014356525.2. Lineage (NCBI taxonomy): Eukaryota > Metazoa > Arthropoda > Insecta > Hemiptera > Delphacidae > Nilaparvata > Nilaparvata lugens. Next base: position 59,602,367 of record NC_052505.1, read on the forward strand.
AATTATCATTTTTTGTCATGTCTAATGTGGTAAATGGATTTTTCGAATTGGCTCGTATCTATTAATGTATATTACTGCACGGATTATATTTTTCATCAATTATTATGCAAAGAGAGTAGCTCACACAAGAGTGATGTTTAACTGTGAATCCTCATTCCTAGAGATAAAGCCTCATGACATAATTATTGACCTTTCAAATCTTTTAAGAATGTAGGAAATGATAATAAATTTGGTACTGGTGCATCTTGTCCGTTCGCTTTGTGTCGGCTTTTTCAAACTGAAAAGACAGTATCATCAATTTCCGGTGATTCAATTTTTTTGTAGCGAAAACTCTGACAGACAGAGACGTATTCTGACCCTGTTTAAGAATTGATTTGCGTCTTACTCAATGCCAGAGGGGACTGGCGTCTCATCCACTTTTAATGAGCTGCTCTAGAGGTTCTTCTCCCATCTGACTTGGCAATAGAATCGGATAAGATGAATCTGTTCAGGTAAATTGGAGCTGAGTCTGTTCCAGACACTACACAATCAGTCGCAATTTCACTGAAATATCCAACTATCCCTGGCGCTTCTTAGAAAATTATTGTACCCGATACTAGAATTGGATGTCCATCATTCTTCCATCACGAACTGACGCTTGTACACGTGGGAATATAGATTGTTTAGTTCTATATCAGAGACCCCCTTTGTAAAAAAAACTCGCTCATGAACTGTTGTATTGATCTCTGAGATCTTTTACAAGTATGATATTACAGTAGTAGGTTCCATGGGGATCCTATTCCAATTGAAAAAAAACACTTTCTGTTGCTTCAAAACTTTTGTCCGCCATCTTGGATCCGTCATATAAATCCAACTTCATATCGAATCCACCTTCATTTTGAATCCAGCATCATTTTTTCAAATGGGAAGGTGATCATGTGATACATGATTTCGATACAGAATTTCAAAGGAAAATTAATGGCGAAACTCGCACATCGATATCTCAAACCATTTCAATGATCTCAATATTTCATGATACTAATAAATGATACAAACATAAAATTAAGGAGTACCTATACATTGAATAATCAAGTGTAAAGCTGGGTTTACACCAAAGATTTTTAACAAAATGTTAATAACTTAATCCTTATAGATTCCACTGTATTAGATTGAACGGAACTTGACAAACAAATATGTTCATCATGTGTATGATAAGTTATGTTCAATCTCATAGAATATATAAGGATTAATTTACTGAAATTTTGTTAATAAATTTGGTGTAAACGCAGCTCTAGTCAACATTGATAGTAGCTTCTACTCACAAATTTAACACTGAAAAAAAATAGCAGCTGCTATCACAAGTAGTATTATCAATTACGTGTTTGTTACAGACAGGCAGATAGACGTCAACGGAAGCGTGTTAATATAGAACTTAAAAATTAATGTTGTGTATTATTCAGTTGAAATCATGTGTCGGCGCATAAAGTCTGAGTGATATCTTTCAAATAGCATCAGCTTTTTTAAATTAATGGGATAATTGAAGAAATAGCATGCAATTAATTCCAGCTGACTAAATAATAAAATTAAAACTATATCTTATGCACTATCAATGTTGTTTTTATATCCTGAAAAAGGACGAAGGAGTAAGTCAATTCTGTTGTCCAACAAACTTGACCTGTAAAAAGGTTCGAAGAATTCGTGTTCTAAGTTTGAAGATGATTGATCAATTCCCTCTAAAGTTTTTGTCGAACATACAGACAGAAAATGACTTTGGTCTTCAGTCGTAAGGCATTTATGATACTGAAATCATACTTGGAAATATTTATACTTAGCATTGTGCAGAACGCGTATTAAAATTGGTTTCGCTTATGAATATAGATATAATAATTATTATCTTCCTGAAGCTGCTGAAGTCTAGCATCAGAGTTATAAGTCATATCATAAGTATGAACATTATACAATTTAGAGTAATTGAAATCATGGTGCGGAAAGTGCACCACATTTATTTGACGATGACATAAGTGAAGATGACTTGAGCACATGGCATGACGACTCACTTCTACCCGATAAAGTTAAGACGACAGCCGACCTCCACCTGCGAAAGGACAAGATAATCGTCCCCTTCTCCCTTAAGCAAACAGATGACAGGCTTCGGGCTTCATTCTAGCGAGCAAAACTCCGCAGGACAGCTACATACATTGAGCTTAAGAGACTGGAAAAGACGGAGAAGCAATTGATGGAGAAGGAAACCTCCTTTTCGAAATGCTGACGAGACAACTGCTACTGTAAGTAGGACAAATTCTTGTGACAAACGATGCTATGCAGAATACTCCTAATAAATATAAGCTGAGACATGAGAGGGATGGAAAGAGAGAAAAAGAGTGAGAAAGCGGTTGCAACCATTTGTCACTCCCAACATCCGAATGTTTATTATTTTTGTCGTCAGTGTGAGCATCCATCATCCTCCACTCAAGATGTTATTCATCCTCAATTCACTACTAATCTCAGCTTCTTCATGATATCGTATTTAGCTTATCACTGCAATAGCATCTATTCTCACAATGGATTTGAAATTTTCTCCCAATAATTTCACTTTTCAATCAAGTCCACTTTTGCAAGTAAAAATTTTTGGTGTGATTATTCTTGGAGATAGATACTTGTTGTGGAGAATTATTCAATATTGTAATCAGCTTAAGTGAACGAAGATACTAAAATTCAGAACTGGATAAGCCTGGTTCCATTTCCGTGTGGATCTATCACATTACTGAGTATGATGAGTGACAGAGGTGATGATGGGATGATCTGAATTGATAGCATACTTTTCGAAACCGTCTGTTGTTGAATTCTAGCATAAAAAATGTCATATAAACAGTAGAATAATTCTACTGATGCATTTAATCATAATTTTAATTATCGAAGAGAAACCAGACATTAGTTTTTGAATGGATTCATGAATTTCTGAGTAATAAATGCTATTACAGAGCTGTCATTGACAACACCTGCACGTCCACCATGAAACCTTTCTTATTCTCTGGAGTTATAGAATGTAGTCGAATTTAAGCTGAATTTCGCTGGAATATAGTTTCGAACTTTGTTGTGAATTCCAGTTCCCAAAATTGGACAAGATCTGTGATTTCTAAATCTTTGCATTCCAAAACTATGTGTATGAATGATAAGATGAATAAGTTAAAAAGATTGAAATACAAATTCGCGAGAACTATGTGAAACCCTTACTTGAAGCATTAAATTTCTATTGTTAACGAAGCTGACAATACTTGACTATTGGATAGAGCGGGAATGGCGCGAACGCTCTTCAGCGAGCAATCAAAATATTTTTGTAGGCAAACGCGTAGCTTGGAGGAATTAGGATTCGTTGGCCTGTTTATGCTTTCAGATTTGCCGGCTCAGAACAAGCTCGACCGTTTACTCAGAAAATGTTTTCTTACTTGAGAGCAACTATCGACCCTTTCCTCTAGACTTTCAAGCATTATTATGCGAGTTTCAAAGACAGGTGGCAACCCCCCCTTCCACTCATAATAAAATATTATCATTCTTTCCTTCAACAATAGTTCACTGGAATTTGAATGAAATATGGATGTAGATAATAGCATAATCTTGAAAATTATGTATGGATCTAAATTCAAACCCTACATGATTTAGTGTGTGTTTTTGGAGTCTCGATTATCTGACGCTACAAAAAGCACAACATGCTAATATATTCCCATGAAAAAAAATCAAGGAGAATATATTCCATCACCTCAGTGTGTACTGAATTATGCATAGCATTATACTATTACCATAGCAGAGGAGTGAAATGTTTAATATGATAATTCATAGTAAGTAGTATTACTGTTAAGAAGTACAGTAATAGAACATTCTAATCAATCAAGTCGAAAAATATTTTTTGTTACTCGTTCTTTATAACTATCATATCAAAGTGATATTTTCGAGCTCAAAATTTAAGTGATTTTATTCTATATTTTGTGAATATTTGAAGTTTGGTTTTTGTTTTAACGGTAGTTTCATTATCAATCTATCTAGATTTGAAATTCTTTGTTTTATTCTGATTCATAGTTTCAGATTGAAGATTTGGTGTTGAAATTGAAGTGAACATAACCTACATGATATTTGGACGATTTGTGACAAAATCAGGAAATTGAAGAAGTTTTGGGCAATAGCCTGTTTTTTCTTTTCCGACTATTGTATTGTTCGCTCTATCTAATAAATAAATAAATAAATATCTCTCGATGATCGGTTCAGGTGGAGTGATTCTAATTGTTGGCCTGACCACATCAATCACCTACTTATTTACAAGCCTCTCCAACTATGATTTTTACATTCATATAGAAGAGCAATCAGACACATTGATTGAATTTCGGTGCATTCAAGTTATTGCACAACATGATATTGAATCACTCAACCAGAAACTATCTAGAATCCATGGAGTCCAATGTACATTGAATGAAAGTTTGGCTGATGCAGAATGTGCTTGATTAGCTCAATATGACGTATTTAAGCTGCCGGCTATTGATTACGCCGAGGTCGATCAGGGTGTTGGAGGTAAACCTTTGAAATATTACGGCTATTGACCTGTGACGACCCCCGCCAGCTGATATGCCTCATCCCCGCCAATATGAGGGTCCAACTTGTGACTAAGGGTCGTGAGGAAGAATGAAGCCTCGGCTATTGAGGCAGCTCTTAATCCTCCTGGAACGACGCATCCTGTCACAAACAATCCCAAATCCTCAGGTTCTCGACGCTCTTATCCTAGCTGTTAACCCAGCTCATATGCTCTGCCTAGATCGCCTTAGTCATAGGCCTATAATCTATCTATATGTCTTGCCTTTGCCGATAATCTAACATCGGTTTGTTCAACGCTTGTCGTTAATATCACACAATGGATCATCTTGCATCACATGTTTTAGCGGAAGTGCTGTAGTGACATCTCAATCACTTAAAACTGTCAGCATTCTTTGCAAATTACATTAGTGCAAACTTACAGTACCTACTCTCAATTATATTCATCCATTAACCTATCTTGGTTATTTCTAATTCTTTATCAAATTAATCATTTTGTGTCAAACGATTACAACTATTATAACCATTCACATTGATTCGAGTTCAAAGCAGTGAGAAAATGTTCAAGCCCTGTCATTTTCATCCTGGAATGAGATGTTGTGATAACTACTAGTAGTTCTATTTATTTCAATATGGATATTAACAGCAACATCACCTCTACTACAATATTATTCACAACACTATGCATAAAATATCATTGATTTCAAATGTTATATTATTTGAGACTGATTTTTCATATTTACTATGTTTGTTTTGCCGTATTTTCGGCGGCATTCTATAACATAAGTCTATTCCTGAAGGTTTGATATGTTTATCCAATTCGACAATGGGATTGAAACTTACTACGGAAACAGTTTAAATTTTCTCTCAATATTACATTGTATCCGCACGAGAAATCTCTGCCCATTATAATTAGAATAAATTGTAGCCCGATAGAAAAAAATATAATTGAAATTGTAGAATCGACTAAGATGTTCCCAACAGCATAGTCACTAAGATCTTTGTTGGAGTGACTTGTTCCACAAGCAATTAACTTCAATTCTGTATTTGAGAATAATGTGACATCCCTTGCAGCTTGCATTTCAATAGTTGCAATATTGAAAAAATCTGAGAGTGGTACAAATGAAGCATGGAAGTCAGGATAACGTGAATTCAACCTTTGTTGGGTGTTTTATTTGTAATTTTCTATCTTTTGCAATTCCCTCGACCTCGGCGACATAATTGAAATCAGAGTGAATGTTGTGGATGCCGACTGAAATAATAACAATGTTGGCGATAATGATTGTTGTTTTCGCCAGGGGAGCGGCACTGAAAACACGGCTGTTTTTATAGGAGATGCGCCGGATCATAGACGAGCGGCATGACGTTCGTTTTAATTAATTAATTAATTAGTCCGGTTCAGAGACGAGATTCTATTCGCTGATTTGTTTTCAATTATGCTACAGTGTATCCGTTATTATAGAGCTGATCACATCGATTACTCGGCGATTACTGGATGTGTGCTCGTGCTGTGTGTTGTGTGCTGTGTGTTGTGTGCTCGTGCTGTGTGTTGTGTGCTCGTGCTGTGTGTGTGTGCTCGTGCTGTGTGTTGTGTGCTCCGGTAACGAAATTATGCCGAGTGCTGGGCCGAACTGCTGCTATCACCTTCAACTGTCAGCATTCCTTATAAATAACGCCAACGCCACTCATACAACTTGTACTGACAACATGTAGTGACTCTTACTATAGCTGGGATAACAATTCGGCTCAAGCATGATTGTTTTCCTGTTTTCCATAGTAATGAGAGCACTTGATTCTATTCTCATCCTGGTGATTGGCAACTGTTTCATATCAAATTGAGAGTGAAAGATAATGTTCATAAACTTGAAAAAGATGAAATCGAAATTATCAATGATATCACAATAATGGTACTACCGGCAAAGACAACTTGTGCGCAGGCAGTGAACTCGAATGATAATAATAAATAAACAAAGTGAACAAATGTGTACTTCAATGATTGATAGGGATAGATAGACTCTATTGAACTTTAGTTCTTCATATTAATCTACATACTATTGCATAATATCACGTTTTATGGCAAACAGAGCGGAGCGTAATGACTCCCAAACTTCCCAATTATTGCTAGTTGATCACTGATAATCAATCAATTTATGATAAGGATGATTTCATTATTGAGTTCCAAGAAGTGAATATAGAGAAAGCACTCTGAGCATATGTTTTTAAAGCCAGGGGTGCCCAGTGCCCACAGCATGTTTTGATGTCGCAAGTTGCGACATGAGGCTAAATTTTGGGAGGGGGGATTTTTAGAAAAAAAACTAGGGAAAATGAGGGGGGAATTTTTCAATATACAATTGTTCAGTACCTAAATGGATACGAAATTTTGGGGGGGATTTTGCGACATGGACCATGGGGGGGGGATGGGCACCCTTGTTTGAAGCCCTACTACTTAATTCGCTGTGTGAAGATATGCATAACGAAAAAAGTTGGTTTTTTATTATAAATACAGATTTGTTTTCATGTTTCAAAGCAGTATAACTGCAGTATTCTGCTATAACTGGGTAGAGTATTGCATCATGTGGATCATTATAGAGCTAAATAGATCACTTTCTTATCGCATAATTATGAACTCCTTCCAGGTTCTAGCTATCATTACATTAGTGTATGATATATTGGGCCATATGAATAAAGTTGAGCATTTGCTTATACTTCTGAAATATGGAGCATTTGCTCCATTTTCTATGAATAAACGTGAGCAAAACCTTTTGCTCATGCTCATCGAAAAAATAGTTCGAGCATTTGCTCAAAAGTAAAAGCTTTTGCTCAAAATTATATGAATAAACTGGAGCATTTGCTCAACTTTTGAAGCAAATGCTTCAAAAAGGTGAGTCTAGTCTAGAGCAGCTTATCACTTTTTGCTCATAGTAAAATGGCTCAACTAACTCGTATGAGGAAGAGAAAATTATACCAGATACAATCACAACCAATAGTTGAGAACTATAAAACTCTTTTTAGATTCAACCATAATATATATCACCATTATCCCTACAAAAGAATAAATACAAAATTTCCATCACAAAATAGGAAATAGGTATTTAAGAAGATGAGAGTGATAGATAAATATTCATAGATACAAATGTATTACAAATATTCAATATTATAACTGACTATTCATGATGCTTTACAACTATTCCATATTACGAAACTTGATATTACAAAACATATTATATTATATCTTAAAAAAAAAGCCAAATTCACTTAAGGTCTATTATCTAGGAGCAACCCAAAATTTTCAGTTCTGTTAATGCTATGAGCAGTCATAAGGCAAACCAGCCTAAGGCACTGCCAATTAGGGTGATTCAATCACCCTGTTCCACCCACAGTCAGTCAGGATAGGTTAGGTTTTTGCTTTGAAATTGCAATATGCTAGGGGCATATTGAAGGGGCTAGGATCCAGGTAGAGTTACGTTTTTTGTTGTTTCAAATCAGGTTACATTTAATAGTGTTTCATAAGGATAGGTTGGGTTTTTGCTTTGGAATTGCAATATGCTAGAAGGGGCTAGGGTCCAGGTAGAGTTATGTTTTTTGTTGTTTCAAAGGTTATATTCAATAATGTTTCATAAAGATAGGTTAGGTTTTTGCTTTGGAATTGCAATATGCTAGAAGGTGCTAGGGTCCAGATAGAGTTATGTTTTTTGTTGTTTTTAAGGTGAAAGGATAGGTTAGGGGGTTAGGAGTTTGCTTTGAAATCCAAAGTATTGAATGTGAAAGGGTTAGGGGTTGGGTTTCTTGAAGTTATATTTAATAATGTTTCATGAGGCCAGTTTAGGTTTTTGCTTTAAAATTGTAATATGCTAGAAAGGGCTAGGGTACAGGTAGAATTATGGTTTTGATATTTCAAAGGTGAAAAGATAGGTTAGGGGGTTAGGATTTTGCTTTGAAATTGCAATATGCTGGAAGGGATTACGGGTTTTACCAAGATTTATGTTTATTAATGTTTTAAATATAAAAGGGGAGGTTAGGGGGTTAGGTTTTGGCTTTGAAATGACAAAATGCTGACTTAGTTGTAGTGTTTTTTTGACATTAGTTGTATAACAACCGTTATATTTTATTAATTATATTATTGAAAAGTACTCTTTCTTTTATAAAATGAAATGATGATAATATGTTGAATATTAAATCGAATTTAATGATAATATCATCTTCAAGATAGAATGACGGCTCCAGTTACGGTGCTCGGTAACCATCATCACAAAGAACGTTACATCCAAAGAACTGACTGAATGGAACGGGGGAAAAAACGTTACTAACGCATGCGCGATACGGTGCTGTCTGAGACCGAGAGTGGTTTGTTATATTTTAAGGAAAATGTTCACTTCTACAAGCTGACATGTGACTATAACTTTGAAGCAGATGTGGAAGCATGGGAGCAGCAGATGGCCACCTTGAGCAGCAACCCAACGAGGAGGAGAGTAGCAGAATAGATGGCAACTAGAACTTCTAGAGCCTGATTTACTACCTATTTACCAATTATTATGCCAATCTTCACATCAGATTGATTGATTGATTGATTGATTGATTGATTGAGTACTTTATTTATGTAGATTACAATATATACTGGCTTATACACTTATATACAATAGCTTACAATACAGCAAAATTATAGATGAATTTACATAATATAGACTAGGAAAATAACTATTGAACTGTATATGATATGAAAAAGCAATTTGTAATATAATAACTATAGATAATAATCATATTGTTATGCATCTACATAAATTGGCGGAGCTTTGGACATATCAATGTCCATTCTTTGGGAAGAATAATAAAAATATCCTCCCCACTAACTCTCTACCAAAACGTTAATTTCGTTATTTAAACTAGGATTTATTTATTAATGGAAATATTGTAAAAGTTTTAATCAATATGATTATTGAAGAGAAAAAAAAACAGAAAATTGATAAAGTAAAATAATTATATAGGTAGATAAGATCAAATAATTGATTAATAAAATGAAGTAGGCTGAAAGTAGATCAGAGTTATCAAATTTCAGTAATATACAGCAGTATGCAGTGGATAATTGAAATAACATGAGTTTATATAATATATATGTATACAATTCGTTCTATAACATGGTTTAAAGGTTTATATTGGTGGAATGGGTGAGGGATGGTTGTCATGTGATCGTTCTAGGGCCGGACAGTTTCAGTCATTTGTTCCAAAATATGTTTTTTTAAAGTCAGGTTGAAGCTCGCTCGGCTCTCGATAGACCTGATAGAAACAGGAAGTGTATTCCATGCACGACATGCACTGACTAAGAAGGATTTTGTGAAAATAGTAGTTTGATGATTGGGTATCCTTAAAGTACTTTCTCCGGTTCTAGTATGTGAAGCATCTATCCTCCTACCTTCAGAGACAAATTTGAAATCATCTTTAAAATAGTTCGGATTACCGTATTTCAAGATATCTCTAACAAGCTTGACTATTCGAAAAAGCCTCTGATCGGGAAGCTTCAATGTTGAACTAGCAATGTGGGCTGGGGTGATATGATCATGGCGTTGGAGAGAGTAGACGAAACGTAGACAATAATTTTGGCAACGCTGTAGTTTATCATTCAGAGTGACTTGCATATCGTTAAAAACAGAATTACAATACATTAAATGTGGGAAGATGAGAGATTGAACCAATAATAATTTAATGTTTCTAGGGAGGATATCATGTCAAAGTAAAAAGTAAATTGAACAAAGTAGATGAATGGATAACTGAAGATATTCTTTCTCAAAGAAATATTGTTAAGGAAGCTTATGAGGAATTTAAATTAGTGAGGGATGTTCCGAGTGAAGTCAAATACAAATGTCTAAAGAAAAACTATGCAAAAGAAGTGAGGAAAGCTAAGTGTAAGAAAACAGCTGAAATATTAACAACTAGTACCAATTTTAACTCTGCTGTTTGGGAGGTAATTAATAGAAATAGGAGAGCAGCTCAAAAAGATACAGTTACTAATGTCCCTAGGATAATCGATGACCATGGAAATTATATGGATGATAGTATAGACATTTGTAACTTTTCAATAAGTATTATCAACAGGTTGCATATAATCTCCAAAAGTCACTGAACACTAATACTTGTAATACAACTACATTAAATGCTGAGCCAATTGAAAAGGTATTTAAATTTCATCCATTATCAAGAGATGAGTTGTCAAGAATAATAAAAAATTTGAATAACAAAAAAACAGTAGGATTGGATGGGGTCTCAAGCAAAATTTTAAAAGAATGTGAAAATGAATTACTGGACCCTTTATTGCATCTCCTTAATACTTCACTAGAGCAGGGTATTTTCCCTGATGATCTGAAACAAGGAAAAATTTTGCCAATTTTCAAGAGCGGTGATTCTGAAAGAGTTGAAAATTATAGACCCATTAGTATTCTAAATGTGATAAGTAAAATTTTTGAAAGAGTAGTTTTAAATAGGCTATTGATGCACCTTGAAGAAATTAATTTCATATGTGATGAACAGCATGGGTTCCAGAAAGGGAAATCTACTAAGACTGCAATAGTATCCCTTGTTGAAAGACTAATAGATATAATAGATTCAGGTGAGAAGGCAGCCGCAATATTTCTTGATTTATCCAAAGCTTTTGATTGTGTGAACCATAGAATATTATTGGAAATACTAAAAACTGTAGGTGTGAATGGTATAGAACTAAAATGGTTTGAATCATATCTCATAGGTAGAAACCAGTGTGTTGAGCTTACCAAGGTGGATGGGAATGAAATAGTAAAAATTAAATCTCAAAAACTGGAGGTCCAGGCTGGAGTACCTCAAGGCTCAATTCTGGGTCCCTTACTGTTTCTGTTGTATGTAAACCAATTACCAAAAGAGTTAAAAGATCACAGAGCTCTGTTGTTTGCTGATGACACATCGCTTATCTTTAACAATTATTTATTAGATAGTCTAGAAATAAATGCTTTTACTGGAGTACAGTCAATTGTCCAATTCTTGAAGCAAAGGCAATTAACAATAAATGTAAGAAATGTCAATTCCTACAATTCAAAAGTGAATATAATTCAGTAGAGGATAGAGAAATAAATGTGTTTGTAGAGGAAAATGAATTAGACAAGAAGAGAAAGTAGCATTCTTGGGAATTTTATTGGACAGGAAATTAACATGGCATCCTTACATTGAGAGGATATGTAATAAGATATCATCTGGGGTATTTGTCCTGCGGCAGCTTGCTAGGCTGAATGATAAAAAACTACTGTTAACTGCTTACCATGGACTTATACTATCTCATATTAGGTATGCTATTTTAGTATGGGGTAATTCATCTCAACAAAATATGGACAGGGTGTTTAAGATTCAAAAGAAGGCACTCAGATGTATAGAGAAAGTGAATAGGTTAGACTCTTGTAGGCCTTTATTTGAAAAGCTTGGTCTATTAACTGTGCCATCTTTGTATGTATATGAAGTTGTAATGCATGTGAAAACGAGTGGTGTGATCCAGAATTCAGATGTTCATGAGTATAATACGCGAAACAGAGCAGATTATCATATAATGGGTCACAATAGTAGGTTATTTGAACAAAAACCAGATTATATTGGTAGGAAATTTTATAACAAGCTACCTCAAATCTTGAAAAGTAATGATGATTTGAAGATTTTCAAAAAACAAATTAAAAAATATTTAGTTGATAGAGCTTTTTATAGTGTACAAGAATTCCTTTCAAACCTAAACTAGGTTGAACTACTTAGTGTTAGAATTATTATGTAATAACATGACTTGTCTTATACTCCATGACTGGAGTCTTTAGGACGTAATCTTAAAAAAAAAAAAAAAAAAAAAAAAAAATTCTTCAATGCATGCATGGCTGAGAATACCTTTTTACAAGTTTTGTTCACTTGTTCTGACCAGTCAAGAGTATTATTCATATAATGCCTAAATTTTTAACTGAGCTACAGTAAGGAATGTCATTACCATCTACACTAATTTTGTGAATCGATTCAAGGTCAATATTGTTTATAAGACGAGAATATCCAATTATAATGGGTTGTGTTTTGATGGGATTAAGCTTAAGGCCATTTTTCTTTGTCCATTCCACTATCGAATTGATATCCTGATTCATTATTCCAACTGTTTCATTAATTTTTGTTATGGGACAGCTTAAATAGATTTGAAGGTCGTCTGCATAAGTATGGAAACTGGAGAATTTGATAATGGAAGGAAGGTCATTAGCATACAAAGTGAAGAGGAGAGGGCCTAAAATTGAACCTTGTGGTACTCCATGCATAACGTTTTTCCAAGTTGACTTTTTGTCACCGACAGATACACATTGTTTCCTACCTAATAGATAGGATTTAAACCAAACTAACGAGTTGCGACTGAAACCAAGAATAGCCAACTTATTCAGTAGGACTGTATGATCAACAGTATCGAATGCTTTAGAAAAATCAAATAGTGTGAGGATGGTGCATTTTCTTTGGTCCATAGCTAACCTTATATCATCAGTGACACGAAGCAGAGCTGTCTCAGTTGAATGGAATTTTCTAAAGCCTGATTGAAAGTTATGAAGCTTACTATTGTTGTCTAGAAATTTTAAAACTTGAGCATGAATGAGTCTTTCTAGCACTTTGGACAATGCAGGTAAAATACTGATTGGTCTAAAATCCTCAACTTTATTGGGTGATGGAACTTTATTTAGAGGGCGAACCAGAGCAAACTTCCAGTTTTCAGGGAAAATGCCTTCTTCAAGTGACTTGTTGAAAATGTATGTAATGGTTGGTAAAACAGCAAATAACATCTTCTTGATAAATTTAATAGGAATTTTGTCTACACCCGTAGACAAAATACTATGAATACGTTGAATCGCTCTGAAAGTGTCTTCTTCTGAGATTGGATGGAAATGAAATTGATCAGTGATTGGTAAATCTAAGTTTGTAACCTGCTCTTCAAGATCATCTATATGATTAGCAATGACAACTTCGTCGCGTTGGTTAGAGTGTGAAACGAAATGGTCATTTATATTATTCAATGGTAAGTCAATTTGTTGATTCGATTTCTGTTTGCCAAGCCCGAATTCTTTTATTCCCTGCCAAAGTGATTTAGAGTCTTGTCTATTGTTTGTCATAAACGAATTCAAGTACCTAATCTTTGAGTTCCGTAATTCCTGTTTAACCCTATTTCTAAGGCTCCTATACTCTATCAAACTGTCCAAGTCAAATGTCTTTTTAAATTTTCTATGTGCTTTGTCTCTACGTCCCATCATCTTAAGTATGTCTTCAGTCATCCACGGTACTCGTCGTTTTCTATTAATCCTCCTTGTCACATAAGGTGCATGTTTGTCATACAAAGTCAAAGTCCAATTCTCGAAAGTCTTGACCATGTCATCAACTGAGGGTAATGCTTCAATTTGATGCCATGGAGTCTGAGCCACATCAGTCAGGAAGGCGGCTTCATCAAAGTTTTTGAAGTCTCTATAAGTGATAATTTTCTGTTCTGGCTTGGGTATCTTATGGGAAAGTACACAGTAGATCAAATCATGTCTAGAAATAGCTGGGACTGAGATTTGGCCTGCTTGAACAACCTCATTGGGATCACTAACATGAGAAGGTCAATGAGTGTGTCTGATTCATTAGTATGATGAGTTGGATCGAGGGGTAAAATAGTCATGTTTAAGCATTGGAGAATTGTAGTCAGTTGAAAGTAGTCAAAGTTACGATTCGTCATGTTCAAGTTGGTGTTCATATCCCCCATAACTAGTATACGGTTATAACAAGGCATAAGAGAAAGCAAGGCATTTTCGAAATCTGTGAAATGACCTATTTTTGGTGGGCGATAACAGATACCAACGAGTAATTTATCATTACTAGATAAGGATAGTTCAAGTAGCATAAACTCTGGTCTGGAACAATACTCTTGTTTAGATGTGATTAAAACTTTTGTTTGATACCATCTTTCACATAAATTGCTACACCCCCACAAGCTTTATTTAATCTATCATTCCGGAAAAGATTATATCCAGGCAATGCAACAAAATTTGATGAAATACTAGACTTCAAAAATGATTCGGAAATTCCGATTATATTGAAGTCCTGAAAACGGAAGATTGCTCTGAGTTCATCAATGTGGCAACTGAGGGATTGTACGTTAAGGTGAGCAGCCTTGAAAAGTTTTTTGAAAGAGTGGAGCTTATTTGCTAGAAACATACCTGCGTCATTATTACTATTATTGAAATAATCATACCTACTTGAGGGCGAGCGAGCTGACGTGTCAGTAAGAGGCATCATGGAAGCAGCAGACCAATCGTGAACCGACCTCAGAACGACACATGACGGGGGAAATGGGGATGAATCTGATAAAACTTAACCTAAATGAAAAAGTCTCTTGATTCGAGTGCATTCAGTATGCCTTGACAGTTCGGCTCCCTTCACTATTTAAAGCACTAGTTCAGAAATTCACTAAACACAATAAGATGTAGATGTGTGGAGTTTCGGTGATGAATAATCCTAATGGTGAATAAGATGAAGATTGAGGAAGAACTGGTAGTGGGAGATCTGGTCCAAGTGGAGATAGAGCGAGTAGGTATCCAGTAGTGGAAGAATCGGGTCCAAGTGGAGGTAGAGCGAGAAGGAATCCAGTAGTGGAAGATCGAGTCCAAGTGGAGACAGAGAGAGATGGAATCCAGTGGTGGAAAATCGAGTCCAAGTGGAGATAGAGAGAGATGAAATCCAGTAGTGGAAGATCGTGTTCATGGTGGAGATAGAGCGAAATGGGATCCAGTAAAAACTGAAAAAGAGAAGAAGAAGCCAGCAGAAAAACGAAAAATCTTTGAAGAAAGTTATGAATAGAGGAAAGATACATAATACAACTGATAATGAATAATATTCGCATAAAATTGAAGAGGAATAGTATGATTTAATGTGGGGAAGAATCGAATATTATATTGATAAATATATGGATATTAGTAGAAGGTAATCAGATAGAAAGAGAAAAGGTAGAAAGATAAATAGATATAGAAAGAAAAATAAACATTTGAACATGCTGGATAGCTAGTGGAAAAATCACAGGGAAAATAATGATAATAATAGGGAAGAAAAGAAGAGAAAGAAGGAATGTGCACAAATTGCGAAGAACTTATGAAACTGAACTATAGAATAAGAAATAGAACATCGCATTGTGATCTTGAATTAATCAAGGAGAGAAGAAAAGAAGAAAAGAAAAAGAAAGAGAAGAAGAAGAAGAAGAAGAAGAAGAAGAAGAAAGAAGAGAAGAAGAAGAAGAAGAAGAAGAAGAAGAAGAAGAAGAGAAGAAGAAGAAGAAGAAGAAGAAGAAGAAGAAGAAGAAGAGAGAAGAAGAAGAAGAAGAAGAAGAGAAGAAGAAGAAGAAGAAGAAGAAGAAGAAGAAGAGAAGAAGAAGAAGAAGAAGAAGAAGAGAAGAAGAAGAAGAAAGAAGAAGAAGAAGAAGAAGACGAAGAAGAAGAAGAAGAAAAGAAGAAGAAGAAGAGAAGAAGAAGAAGAAGAAGAAGAAAGAGAAGAAGAAGAAGAAGAAGAAGAAGAATAGAAAAGAATAATAATCATCATCGCAAACAAAAATATTAAAGTAATCATTATAAATATAAGATCAAGAAGAGAAACGAGAAAGAAAAAATAAGGAGTAGAGGAGACGATGGATTGAACGTAGTTTTGGGAATTAATATCAAGATAAATTATTAATCAGTATTAACAAATGTGGATCTCCTTAGTTTGAAATAATTGCCTCATGTATAATCATAAATAGCAGTGGAAAGATTCATTTATAGAACAGAAAGCCAGCTCATGAAAAATGCCAAGGTATATCTACTGTGAAATGTATTAATACGAATTTCCTATTATTGTAGTGAAGGGCACCTTAGTCATCGAATCCTGAAATGATTTAATTTACCTTTATTTTTTGAAGGTCGGTCATCCTCTCGACTGTGTGGACCCTCTTGGATCCTCCCTCGCCGATAGAGATCTTGATCCTCCCGTCCGATGACCAGACATTCCTATGCCCATGACGGTCGGCCGCAGCGTTGAGGATCTTGAGACGCTCCGCAGTCAGATCCTCGCGAATGGTGACGCCGGAACCCTTCAGCTTCCTCTTAGCGTCGAAGATCATCTTCCTGGTCCGGTAGCTGCAGAGTCGTACTATGATGGGTCGGTCCTTGGGTTTAGCTTGCCCTTGTTGAGGTGGTTGACGCCTTCCAACGCGATGCGAGCGGTTGACATCCGCCAGAGTCATGGGCACGTTCAGCTTCTTGTTGAAGACATCGAGCGCCAGCAGGTCCGTGTCTTCTTTGTCGCTCTCCGGGATCCCAAAGATACGTATGGAATGTCGGCGCCCATATTGCTCGAGGTCGTCGACCTTCAGGTGACAAGACACCTCTAGCTCACGAATTCTATCGTGCAGCTGTTTGTTCTCCTCCTTCAATGCCTGAAGTTCCTCAAAAATAGACTTCACTGCCATTGATACAGCACAATGGACAGACTCTTCGATTTGCTGTTGAATAATTCGGAGGGTCTCTTCAGACAGTGATCCAGAAATAGCTAGCCTTGGCTTTGG
Organism: Nilaparvata lugens; assembly: GCF_014356525.2. Taxonomy (NCBI): domain Eukaryota; kingdom Metazoa; phylum Arthropoda; class Insecta; order Hemiptera; family Delphacidae; genus Nilaparvata; species Nilaparvata lugens. Next base: position 59,619,504 of record NC_052505.1, read on the forward strand.
AGCATTGACCTCATTCTTTGGCGTGCCTCTGTTCGGTCGAACCATCATGTACCGTTAGGTGGATTTACACTTTTATAGGCTAGGCGAGAAGGTGAACTAAAGAATTAGGAATGTTTTTCAAGATAAATAAAAAGAGTGTGAGTTAATCAAAAATATAATTACACTATTGAATTTAGCTCGAGAAACTGAATAACTTGATGTATAATATCTAGTGAATTGAACTGTATAACCCTACAAAATATCTGTTAGAAGACGGAGCTGAGCTGACACACGTTTACTCACTCGACATAACCAAGAAGAGAGTCTTCTCAGACAGAGACTTTCCTTGTTGACAGATAGTGTCAACAAGAAGAAAGTGAAATGAAAATAGTAAAGTGAAAAAATTAGAATAAAGTGAAATATAAAGTGTTTTTGAAATTATTATGGTATCACAAAAAAAATCTAATATGAGGTTCACATGTTTGAAATGTTTTTCTATATGTTGTATGTTTGACGAAATTTTAAACTCCTAGAAATTTTAGTAGTCTAAGAGGAGGGGAATTTATAATGTTACCTTTTAAAAAGATAAATAATTCGAATTCAGTGCTGAACAAAACATTGATACTTGTAACATATTGAAATTTGATGGGCAAGTAAAATCGCTATTTGGAAGAATTTTATAGGTCTGAAGTAAAATTGCTAGTCTATTATCGCCAAATGCGATAACAACAATTGAACGATTAGATAATAACGGGTACCATGGCTAAAATTAGAACAGCTGAATAGAAAAAGAATGTTATTTGCTACTTATTACATTATATAAAGTATTGGAAGATTTGAGGTTAGGCTTAAATACCTACTGATCGGCGACCTAAACGACCAAGTCGCATAATGTGAAATCTAGCCAGACACCTTGGCAAAAATTTATTGTAAACAAATGGTATTCAACTGGAGGACTTTGGAAAGCACATGGCTAATTGTTGTAGAGGGAGAAACAACTTATAAATCCCAAAAAAATCTATTATCTGTAATGAATATACATAAACCACCAAATAAAAATAAATTAGAATATTAAGGAAGTAGGATATTCCTAGGCGCATGGATACATTAATGAATTTGCATTAACCAATCAAATTGCAGTAATCGATGGGCGGCAATAGAGAGCCAATTCAAATGTATATATATAAATATTTCTATAAATGATAAGAATTTATAAATTATCACTACTCAGTTTATGTATTGGATATGGTCTGAGAAATTATAAATTGTTATACCTAAGATATAGGTAATTATTTGGTAGATTGGCATGGACTATTTGATCCTTTTAATGGCATATTAGTAGATCATTTAAATATATGTAAATTTGTAAGTCTGAAATGAAATTGTAGAAATAAGAGTAGAACCTGCCCACTTGCCTGCCAGACTCCACTATGGAACGACACTAAAATTTGTAGAGCACAAGACCCTTTGTTAAATTGTACTTTTGAAAGACTTAAAGTTTAAATTCATTAATCAATTTTCCATAAGACTTAGTGATGCTGCATTAAAGCGAAAGTCATTTAAACATTTATTTATCCCCTTGGAGAAGATGACTTCGGCCACCAAAAATCCAGGATGACCAGGAAATTCAGATCGCCGCCAACATCTTGTAAAAATTCAGCACGTGAGTGATAAATTATCGAAATATATAAAGTTAGGGTGCCCTCAGTGCTTCGAGTGAAACAAATATAAAAAGCTAGCTCGTTGGAAAGGTTATAAATATTAAAAATTATTATAAAACTTGCGCAAGTCTTAAGAAGGTACAAGAAATATATTTTATTAGCTAAGAGTTGTATCAAATTTACATATCCAAAGGTGCACAGATTAAAGGAATATTTAATTTTAATCTTATAATATACATATGCTCACTCAATCATTGATTTTATTTAACAATTTGTAAAGATATAATGTAGCTCTTGTTCACTGGATAAATTAATTTATCTACTTCCATCAGAGGCCGAACCTTAAGCCCTAAGAGATATATATGTTACCGGCAAAGTATGAAATCCAGGTATTGTATAGAATGCCTAGACATTCTATACAATGACTAGCGGTTTTGGGCAAAGTGTGAAATGGAATAAAAATTACACTAATTTTAGCACTTTGCCTAGGCATTGTATATAGTGGCTAGGCATTTTATAGAATGCCTAAAGGGTCAGTGGGCAAAGTATGAAATATTGAAATATTGTTCAGAACATTGTTTATTGGCTAATGTACAAAGTTACATTAATAAAGTTGTTTATTATACAAAAACCAAGAAATATTTAAATTATGAGTTGAAACTTTTACAGTTTATAAAAAATTATTATCTAAATTAATTTTAGAATTTACTTTCATTTCCACTTATTATTTGTTACAGCAGGGAAGAGCGCTATGACACTTTGAATTACACTGTCTATTGTTTTTCACACAAGCACATTTTTTTGTTTGGCATTTTGTTTTACAGGTGCATTTTACAAAACCTTGGCCACTTCCACATGACTGGGCATTTGCAGCAGAACGAAGTCCAGTTTCCAGCTCCGGAACATCTTCAGCTCTGATAAAGTTGTTCTTGCAGACAGTAAATTGGGACCTTGAGTATAACTGTTTCAAAATACCGTTTTTAGTACCCAGCTTATAAAAACCATCTTCTGTGACTTCCATTACTACAGCTAAGACATTTCTTAAATCACCTTTTCCCTTATCAACTTCTGGGATTGGAACACAGACAGTGGATCCATTAGCAGCTGGCGGAAACTTTTGGTCTGAAAGAGTTTTCATTTTTTTCGCTTGTTTTTCGAGATGCTCTTTTGATCTTTTCCTTTCATTAGCGATATTTTCTTTGCTGCAACACAATGGACATAATAATGTTTCTTCAGTGTTTCCAACACTGTCATCATTGTTGTCCTTGTTCACCTGGACTAAATTACCACAAGAAATATGAATATCGCAAAGACACATAGCACACCTATGTTTTTCATTCACACTCAGGGGACAGATATTACACGTGTTTTGGGTATCAGATGGGATTTCGTCGTTTGTTGTCAAGTTTGTCTCATCGGTTGTGTGCTTATTATGAACATGTTCAGCTTCTGACGCTGTATCATTTTTTTCTGAAGATGACATGGCGTCAGTGTCCATGTTATGTGGTGAATCTCCTAGTGATGTCTTCAAGTCATTTGTCACTCTCTCTAAGTCTTCTTCACTCAGGATGGTGTCTAATATTTCTTGCAGGAGAGAAGATGTTGTGAGGCCTACTTTTACCTTGCAACCAAATAGAGCCTCGTAGGGGGTTCTTTTAATTCCAGAGTGAAAGGCCCTATTTTTCATGAGCTGAACAAACTTCAACCCTTCACTCCAATGGTTTGTTTGTTCATCCTGCATCCATGTTGATAACATATTTTCGATATCTTGGTTTGCACGCTCAACACTACCCTGACTTTGAGAATGACGTGGCTTACCATGGACAATTTTTAACAAAGGCCAATACTCTTTCAAACTGGATACTATTTTGTTTGAAAATTCCCTTCCATTGTCTGACTGCAAAATAGATGGTGCTCCAATCATAGTAAAAATATCAACGAGGTTGTAAGCTACTTCTTCTGCAGTTTTGGTTTTGAGTGGCTTTAGAATCACAAATTTAGTCAAATGATCCTGGTATACCATTATGAACTTAAAATCCCTGTCCGGTTGTGATTGGAAATCTATTAAATCCACCTGACAACGAGAGTTAAACTCAGATGAAATTATTGGCTTGACTACGAGTCCTTTCTTAGAACCCTTCTGCTTCTTTTGGCATAGCTCGCACAAACTATTATACAGCTCAATATCATGACGTGTAATATTTTTGTTCTTGTTATTTATCTCCTTTAACATTCTATCTCTTCCTCCATGACCAATAGACAAATGGGTTTCATGGAGGATAGAAAAAAGATCATAGTCGTGGACGTAAAACTTTACAGAATTATCTCCAGGTCTCAACGGATAAATTAGTTTTTTAACATTTTCGACTATCATTACGTCATACCTATTTAGTAACCAGTAGTCACGAGGCTCCTTTTTTTGCTTATTCTTTGCGTCTTGGACTTCTAACACTAGTTTTTCATGGTCATCTTCAGTTAAACACACACAATTTTTGGCACTGCCTTCGCGCAACTTGACTAGCTCAGCCGTAAACCGATTCTTCATCGTTGACAGCCGATCAACAGCAACAGAATCCGTTTGCTCCATAGCGATAAACAATATAGTAGGAGAGTAATGTCACTATACACTGACACTATACAGTACGTCCGCACAACACAGCAGTAGCTTTGGGACTGAGGTTAGGCGTGCGAAGAGTGGCAACACTGCAGTAGCTTTGGGACCGAGGCTAGGCGTGCGAAGAGTGGCAACACAGCAGTAGCTTTGGGACTGAGGCTAGGCGTGCGAAGAGTGGCAACACAGCAGTAAACACGTTGAGACTTGAAACAGTAGTGTTTTCATACTTTGCCTGATGCGCCTGCGGGCATTCTATAGAATGACTAGGCAAAGTATATAATGCGCGATATTTCATACTTTACCTGCCCCGGTTTAGGCATTGTATAATGCCTAGTCATTCTATACAATGCCTGATTTCGTACTTTGCCGGTAACATATATATTATTGAGAAATATACTGAGATCTACAGATATTAATATATTTATAATTTATGATCTATCAATTGATTATTTTTATGATTTTTGGAAAGAATATATACAGTGAGATTGTAAAATCGACAAGCAGCAGCAAGTCGATACCTGAGCTGCATGAAAATAAATGCATATTATTAATGAATTAAAGCACATGGTAACGTTTTGTGCTAAAGAGCTAAAAAGTAGTGAGCCAATCTGTGATATTTTATTCTTGATATATTTGTTCCTATATTTATTGTGTGTGCTTGTTGCTCTATATGTTTCCACATTTATTTGGTTGTTGATATTTATTTATACAATATATGTATTTTTATGGTGTATCCTTTATTCCCCAATTCCATGCATGACCAATCTCATATTTATTATCGAATTATCAGTATTGAATTATTAAGAAAATTACCATCCGATTTTATCCTTAATAGAATAAGCTGGTTTACTCAGCAATATATTGCATTGATAATTGAATCTCTGGAAATAGTACGTTCCAAAGATTTATATAAATTGTCCAAGAGCAGTAAACTGCGGGAACTCCTGAGCGAACTTATAAGAACTTTATCTAAGTTGCATTCAAAGAACCACAACCAGAGTTATATATTTTTTGCACTCATGCTTTACCGACTGCGTCCAAGCCAGGCAAACCGTTATTCATAAAAATAACGTCAGATACTGTATAATCAAATAGATAAATATCAATAGTCGAAAGTTCATATGTCATTGTATTGTTGATAATTTCAAAATAATGTTTGTAGTTTGGATGCCAACACAACAAAGTTATTGAATATAAAGTTTCCAATACTAAAATTTTAAAATAAAAAATAATAAAACACTTTGTCATTATTATGATTTTGTATAAGTATAACCTATGTATTGTAAAATTAAAATTAAACTCATTTAAGGACTGTGTCCAAGAACATGAATATAAAATTAGAATCAGCATATTACTAAATTAAGAATGTTCTCATTTTCACTATCAATTCCATTTGGCTATCATTTTCATAATAAAATTTGAAAACTCCCTTAGGCTCTATGTAAGGAGCTGTGGACAGTGATAGCTGACCAGCTCGAGATGGCAGCGTCGAAGAGACAACACAGTTTGTGTGGTGTGTGTAAAAAAAACTATGATTGCTGATCATGACGCTGTCATAATGAACATGAGGCTGAAGTCGGTGATTGAACCTTCAGATTCTGTACTTTGGCACTCCAATTACTTTAAATATTCTAGAAAAATTGACCCTGAGAGGATTCCACAACTAAAAGCAGCCTTGGCCAACTTAGACTTGACCGAAATTCTGTCTGACCCAATGGATGACCCAGAAGAGCTCTTCAACTCCTTTTTTAAAGAATTCTCTAACGTGTTTGACAGAATCTTTCCTGCAAAAATGGCAAGAATCAAAAAGAGCCATCTGGCCCAGAAAATAAATTCATGGCAAAAAAGTAATGCCTGGTATACTTCAGCTACAGAGTTTTGTCTTGGCTCTGGATTGCAGAAGGAAATCTTGTCTCGATGAGGAAGAGAGGAAGACCATCCATAATCAATACATTAAGGCAAAGAGAATTTACAGGCAGGAGGTGGACCTTGCAAAACGGGAGGCTAACATTAGCTCAATCAATCAGGCCAATAACAAATGTAAGGCTGCTTGGGACCTAGTAAAAAGTATTCCAGGACCAAGCAAGCAAAGTTTGAAGCCCAGAGTCAGGGCAAACCCTGATGAATTCAATAATTTCCTGATACTGGAGGTGGAAAAAATTGTCAGTGCCCTACCAGAAACAGACAGATCACAGGTGGCTGCTGGCAGACTCTTTCAGCAACCTAGAGATGGGACTGTGGAAATGGAGGACTGGGACCCAGTAACACCAGAAGACATTATTGAAATAATGAGTCACTTCAGAAATAAAAAGACTCAAGATATCTACGGTATGTCAGTTGACCTTCTGAAATCTATTATTGATGTCATTGCCCATCCTCTTAGTGTAGTGTTGAATGCATGCCTTAGCAAAGGATATATCCCCACAGCCCTAAAACTGGCTAGAACAGTGCCTATCTTCAAGAAGGGTGACCCTACAGCCCTGAAAAGCTACAGGCCAATTTCTATTATTCTCGCACTGGCCAAGATCTTTGAAGCCTTTATGAAGATTCAACTAATGGACCACTTTGAGAGCAATAACCTATTTTCAAGTGTGCAGCATGGTTTCAGGCGCGGTAAATCAACAGTCACAGCTGTTTCCAAGCTGGTGTGTGACATCCTAGATTCTTTAGAAGAGGGGGGCTCAGTGGCGTTGGCTCTGGCAGACCTGAGTAAGGCATTTGAGTGTGTCCCGCATGATATTCTGCTGGAGAAACTTGAAGCATATGGAGTTGTAGGTCGGGTCCTTGCCACCCTGGAATCCTACCTAACAGACAGAAGGCAGATCCTTTCGCTGGAGGGAGTTAACTCAGGTCCTCTACAGGTTAATCATGGGGTGCCACAAGGATCAGTGATTGGACCTCTCCTTTTTCTGATTATGATCAATGACCTTGGTTTGCTGGGAGGCATCCTACTTTTTGCTGACGACACCACAATCTTTGCCAGAGGGAGAACACCAGTGTTGGCGCAGAGGGCGGCTGCAGATATTTTTGGACTAGCAAAACAGTGGTTCAACAATAATAAGCTGAGTCTAAATGAAGACAAGACACAAGAGACTACCTGCAGCCTCAGTACAAATCAGCTCATCAATCGCACTGAGGTCAAGCTACTAGGATTTATGCTGGATTCAAGACTCACCTGGGGTAGCCATACCAACAAACTTTGTCTGAAGCTATCCAGGGTAATATTTCTACTCAGACGTCTAAAGCCTCTTATTTCAAGGAAGCATCTTGTTGAAGTTTACTTTGCCTTGCTCCACAGCCATATTATCTACGGACTGCAGATGTGGGGACATGCGCCCGGATGTAATGATGTGCTTCTTCAACAGAAAAAGGCATTAAGAATTTTGGACTCAGCTGGATACCTTGATCACTGTCGGCCGATCTTCATTAGACTGGGTATCTATACGGTGTTCAACCAGTATATTCTGCTCTCCTTGCTACACATAAAAAGTCATTATCACTCAATGACAAGAAGAGCCGATAAGCATTCGTATAATACCAGAGGAAAAGCTAAAATTGATGTAGGCTACCCTTCTGCAGATTGAACAAGAAAAGAGACTGTTTCCCTGTACTGGCACAGAAGATCTTCAATGCGCTGCCAGACATGGTGAGGGATCTGGATGACAGAAGTTTTGGTGGAAGCATTAGAGCCTGGCTGCGTGGGATGCCATTCTACTCTGTGGCTGAATACTTTGAGGCCGACAAGTCTTTAATTTGATTCAAGTGATTCAGAATCTGACCGACCATCTCGATCGATTTTTAAGCTTTAAAAACGTTAATGTTTGACAAGTTTTGTAAAAAATTTTACAATTAACGACGACCAAATTAGGTCTGAATATAAAATGATGCCGTCCATCCAGGAAGCTGGTCAATAACGAAGGACAGAAGTATGAAGTATGAAGCTGTTTTGTTTTGGATTATGCTTCTGACAGTGGTAAAAATTAAAGAATTTTATTTAAATTATTGTATTTAATAAAAATATCAAAAAAGACGGGTGTGGCAAAGAATATGCTGAAGATTATTATAGAGATGACATTTTTCCACGCTATTATTTCAAAATTCTAAACTCAACTAACCTAAAAAACTCTATTCATAAACTCTATTTAATAGAAAACAGAGCAGACGACGCAAACACAAGCGGTGCACCCTACTTGCATATTTAGCGCTTCCGTGAGCTATAAAAACAAAGTAAGGCTACAAAAGCGAATCAGCTGATGAAAAATCTTTAAAATACGTGAGAATTTCCTTCAGAGTTAAGGAGCAAAAGGTAAGAGTATAAGGTAAAGCTTATTCATATAACTAGTAGTTCTGTGAACAGTAGACCTCACGCAGTATTCTCATCCACAAGTACCTGATTGAAACTATAGACCTTACTGTATGGAAATTTAGCAATAGACTGGCTTCTCCACACATCTGTGTAATCACTTGTCAGCTGATTTATGATGAATAATTCTATAGTCTGATTTTTACTTTCCTTGCCCTATTACCATAAGTAAAGAAAGTAGGCCTATTGCTTTCCGAAAAAAATTAAGTTACCCCAATTTCTGAATTTCTATACGTTTTAAGGTACCCTGAGTCCAAAAAAGTGGTTCTTGGGTATTGGTCTGTATGTGTGTGTGTGTGTGTGTGTGTGTGTGTGTGTATGAGTGTATGTGCGTCTGTGTACACGATATCTCATCTCCCAATTAACGGAATGACTTGAAATTTGGAACTTAAGGTCCTTACACTATAAGGATCTGACACGAACAATTTCGATCAAATGCGATTCAAGATGGCGGCTAAAATGGCGAAAATGTTGTCAAAAACAGGGTTTTTGCGATTTTCTCAAGAATGACTCCAACGATTTTTATCAAATTTATACCTAAAATAGTCATTGATAAGCTATATCAACTGCCACAAGTCCCATATCTGTAAAAATTTCAGGAGCTCCGCCCCATCTATGCAAAGTTTGATTTCAGATTTCCAATTATCAGGTCTCAGATATATTAAACAAAAAAATTCTAGTGGAAACGATTGAGCATGGACATATCTTCAATTAATGTTTGACCTGTCAAACCAGCTGGCTGAGATGCGCGTTTACACTAGCGTCAGGTGATCAATTTTCATAACGGCAAGGAAAGTTGTGTGAGTGCGCCACACCAGATTTTTACTTTAATATTGGCGTATGAAGGAGGCTCCTTTTTCCTTTTATATCACCTTGAAATGCAAAATTTCTGAAAAACCTTGTATATGCGTCGACGCGCAATTAAAAAAGGAACATATCTGTCAAATTTCATGAGTATCTATTACCGCGTTTCGCCGTAAATGCGCAACATATAAACATTTAAACATTAAGAGAAATGCCAATCCGTCGACTTGAATCTTAGACCTCACTTCGCTCGATCAAAAATGAGCTTATGCTCCATGCTCTTGCTCATGAGCATTTGCTCTGGTTTTATTCATACACTGCTTGTAGAGCTCATTGTGGAGCTACCCTCACAGCGGTTTGCCATTGACTGAAGCCGAATAGTTTTACTGAAAAAACTCCATTTTTTCCTGCTCAACAATAAGCAACTAGAATTGATTCCAGCGGCTCTTTCAGAATCCGAAAGTGCTATTAGTATTGGTATATCAAATACTCATTAGAATTGATTAGATTGATGCCAATCTGATATGAATATTCAAATCGAGCAATCCATTGGCGAAAAACATAAAAAACTAAACAATAGCAATGACATAGCAACATAATAATGCATCGTAAACATTGAGAATGATATAGCCTATCCCAATAACTAATAATGCACGTTCTCCAATGTTGTTGACCATCACGAACTTCTTACTACTTCTACCGGCAGATCTTTTGGCAAGATTTGAAAGTACGTATTACTTATTAAATTCACATTGTTAAAGTACGTATATCTACTACTAGTCATTCTAAAGGTACGTACAGATATACGCGCCGCGAACATGAGCAATCCACTTTTAATCAGCTGATTATATCTGTATTTTTACAGAATCGGTAAGATACAGATATAAAAAGCATCAGCTGATTAAAAGTGAATTGCTCATGTTCGCGGCGCGTAGCCTATATCTGTACGGGAGACAACCACTCGGACGACGAAGCGTTTGGTCGACGTTGTAAACAAACCATATATTATAGCTTATCCATGAATGACGTAGGCAGCTCTCAGCGCCTATTTTCTTATTGTGTTTTTAGCCTTTTTCAAGTGCATTTTAATCCATTTTTAAGATCATATCAAACACTTTTTCATAAAGCTTCATTATGCCGTGTTTTTGATGAAGTTAATTCACCTTTTGAATTGGCTTTGCTTAAAATGCCTAGTGATGACGTATAATACCTTTGTTTACAAAGACGACCGAGTGGTTTGTCGTAGTAGAGGGTACCCACCTATCTGTACGCACCTTAAGACAAACAAATAAAAAATTGAATCAAATCTAATCGTATTCTCTTTTAACAGTAACAAAATAATGTAACGTACATAATATATCTGTTAAGTTAATTCATATTCAAAATATATCATTATAAAGTTATACATACAAGTAAACTTTTCTACGTAGATAATCTTCAAGTGTAAGAAAATACCCTTACATAGGCGATAGGCCATCACTTATGAGTCTCATTGTAAAAACTATTTGTTTGTTTTATTTGAACGAGGAAACGTTTTTTAAAATACACAAGAACCCCACTCGACAATGTTAAATTTTATTGTATGTAAATTTAATATCAATAATTTCTTCAATTAATATTATTGGACCAAAGAGTTGGCCGTGAGAACAAGTTTTCATTCGACCTCACATTCGCCCACAGTTCATTACTTGCATAAATAATTTGTTGCCTGAGCAATTTACACATTGTTTGAATTCTTGACGTGGATGATGTCCCTTTGAGAAACAATAATATATTAGAATGGAGTGCTAGCGTAGGTTTGGCAGACAATGGGAGTCGTGGTGGCTTTTGAGAAATATTAATTTCGTTAGTAGCAACGAGCAGAGCGCATCGCCTTCAAGGCTTTATGGCAATTATTGTTGGCTGTATTTCGAGAAATAGTCAGAAGCGGTTCACGGTTTACACTCTGCTGTTGAATATTTAATTAAACAGACCGATATCAAACAGAGAATGGAATTTGTGAAATGCGTCAGTGGTAGAAACAACACAATACACGCCCCGTATAGCAAACTTGAAAGTTTGCACTTTCATTTGATGCAGTAGTGGAAGGTATAGACTACAATCACGGGGTGGCATGCCACGCAATCATGGCCCTTCTGATGGCAGTGATGGCACTCACTAACAGTTGACTCATGTAAATACAAGTATTCGACCAGAAACGAAACTTTTATGAGAAATGTGAAGCTCTAGAGCTACATTTGAAGTGATATGTAAGTGATTACTAGCTTCTTTAATATCATTCTCTTATCACTGCGAGGAGTAAATTTAACAAGTATTTGACTGTTGACAACATTTTCACATGAAATTGATGAGGTCTTTATGGGGAAATTTAAGCTTCATTTGATGCGGTACTTCAAGGGATTCAGAGGTTTAAGGTATCAAAAATAGGTGGTGTTTGCTAGAAACAATTTTTATCCGTTACCTTACATTCCACAAAAATGTTTTCTACATTTTTCTTAATCAACACATTTCAGTTACACACACATCGATTTTCGAACGTTTGATTTTCTTGCCGTCCTTATGTAATCTATCAGATTGAATGAAGATTATGTTCAAGTTATGTTTAATCTAATAGAGATAATTCATAAGGACGGCAAAAGTCGTACGTTCAAAAATCGATGTGTGAGTAACTAGTCTATCAGTACATTCAGATGTTTTTTCCAACATATTTTCAAGAGGTTCAAGAAACTTAGCTGTTCTATTAATAACTGGTTCCATGTACGAGTACGTTCATGGACACTTTTATAGAGACATTTTCATTAGTGACTAGTTCCTTACTTTTTCCAGTACAATACGGCCTATACTATTGATCAAGGAATACTGCAATGTCCCTAAGCTACATTCATTTTAATAGAAAACTAGATTTTCGTTAAAAATCTATTCTTTAAAATCTTTTATACTTCATTGTTAAACAGCTATTCTTTAAAATCTTTTATACTTCATTGTATAACCATACTTGGAATTTGATCCAAGAAAACATTGTACACAGTTTTCAATTGTTTTACAATACAATTTTATCACTATTTAATGGAATTGAATATCAACTATGATTTGCAGGTCAAGTTCCGTAAGTTGGTGTAATAAGCAATAAGTATATGAATCAGAGAAATCAAAACCTGATGTGAAATTTGACACTCAATCTTATTTTTCAATCCAGAACGAGAGTTTCCAAGTTAATGCTACACGTGATAGACATCGTGTTCCCTTGTGAACTGGCTTGAAACAAACTGTCCCCAAGGTATTTTTCCAGCTTCTCTCGACTGCGTATACAACCAACTCGGTCGTTCTTCTTTTCCCTTGTCCTTTCTTCTTCTTGTTCCCTTTTCATCTGTCCGGTGGGTGACAGTCACTTCCATATTCTCAAGTCTAGCGGTGGAGGGGCAGGGGGGGCCATCGATTCTTTTTCGGAAACCGGCCAGCAGAGAGAGCAGCCACTTTGCGAGCGGAGACCCTTCCCTAGCAGGGACCCTTTCCCTTTGTCCCTACATCACCTAGTTCCCTTCTGAGTCCATTCTGCCTCCATCGTTCAGCGAAGAGCAGACAAACGTGAAAGATGACCCTAGCCCTCAGCTCTTTCATATTTCCTTCCCCATATTCACCTTTGACCACATTTTTACAAAACCGAATTCCAGCCATCGTAGACCCCCACCAAAAAGGGTTTCATATCCCTTATAACGGAATTTTCTTCTAGTCGACTAGGCAGTACTTAGGCTGGAGGAAATTCTTCTCGACATTCGGAAAGTCCCATCTCTCGACAATCCATCGATTTCTCTGTTTTTTCTCTGCAAATAATCTTCCTACACACATAATACTCCGCATTGTTCTCCGCAGAATAATTCTTATAAAACCTCTTTCAATAAATAACAAGTACTTCTTAATACGCTTCGGAACTTGATGACCAAAATTTCAAAAAACCGTATATATATGTCGACAATAGATTCAAAAAGGAACATACCTGTCACATTTCATGAAAATCTACTGCTACGTTTCGCTGTAAATGCGGAACATGAATAAACATATAAACATAAAGAGAAATGTAAAACGTTGACTTCAATCTCAAACCTCACTTCGCTCGGTCAATAATGGAAGAAAAAATCTCCTAGATCTCAGAATTATTTATTTTTACCAAATTCATAGAGGATTATGTGGATTGTAAATGTTGACGATCAATATCTGAATTGGCGGATTAGTTTATCACATACATCAAAAACCCGTGTTACTTGTTTCGGAGTTTTCCAATAAAGCTTATTGTAATACTATGCATAACAAATTCCGGAATGATTTATCAAACTTGTCACTCTTATTACAATCTCCTGGCTGAGCTGATGTATAACAAGCATCTCAAAAACTGAAAAGCTGCGAAAAAAGTGAGGAAAATCTTAGAATATTGATCCGCACCGCAAACTTTGTCAAGGGTACTGTTTTCTGTAAAGTTGTGCTCGAATTTGTTATGCATGAGCTGGAACAGAGGTTGATAGTCTTTGCCCCCCTCCGCACCTTGACTCACGCCTCTTCCAGCTCTATAACTTTTGTTATTTCACAGAAAGAGATTTCTGATTTTCAAAGCATTCATATTATTTGGAGCAATTCACCTTGGCTTTACACAGAAAATGATATTCTGCCCTTGTTTTGTCGTATTTCTGGATAACAAGATAGGCATACACTAAATTATTGTTATTTTGAACATTGCTACTTCCATTCTCATTTTTAAGAGAGAGCCTAATTAATTAATTATGCAGTGTAATTCATTCTTCTGACATGAACCGCAATCAACCAGCATTAGTCAATCACAATGGAATATGATGAACAAAATTCAGATAAAAATTGATCGAAGCAACAATTTTTGACCTGGAATTCATTTTCGTAAATTGGAAACTATTTTTTATTCGTCAATCTATTTTTCGTGATATATGATATTTTTACTAGAACTCAAGCTGCATCCACGTTTCTCCTTACTGATATGAACGTTTGTAAAAATAGAGGTTACTTTATTTTGTCCACTCAAATTCCACATTCTTCTTCTTAGGGTGCCAATCCGTTACGAATGTTGGCGATCATCATAGCGATCCGTGCTTTGTTTGCAGCAATCCGGAACAGTTGTGTAGATGTTTTGTTGAACCAGGTCCTGAGGTTTTTAAGCCACGATACCCTGCGTCTTCCTGGTCCTCTTCGTCCAAAGATCTTCCCCTGCATAATTGTCTGCAGCAAACTGTATCTCTCCTCGTTTCTTATGATATGACCAAGGTATTCCAACTTACGTGCCTTGATTATGTTCATCAGTTCCAGGTCCTTTTTCACCATCCTCAAAACTTCTACGTTTGTCACTCTGGCAGTCCAAGGGATTTTCATCATTCTCCTGTATAGCCACATCTCGAAAGCGTTGATCTTTTTGGTTGTGGTTTCATTAAGCGTCCAGGATTCTGCACCATAAAGGAGAACGGAGAAGACATAGCATCGCAGGAGTCTCAATTTAGTGTCAAGGGTGATGTTGTGACTTTTGAAGAAGGCACTCATGCAATTGAAGGTAGATCTTGCCTTTCCTATGCGTGCTTTTATTTCCTGTGCATTGCTCCAGTCCTCATTAATAATGGTTCCTAGATAATTGTAGTGATCAACTCTCTCAATAGCGGCTTGGTTTATGAATAGTCGGCTTCCTGTGATATTTTGTTTGCTGATTATCATAAGTTTGGTCTTATTTACATTGACTTCAAGCCCATATTGACTGCTGTGATGGGTAATTTTGTCCACCAGGGCTTGCAAGTCTTCAAGGTTGTCGGCAAAAACAATGGTATCATCAGCATACCTGATGTTATTCAGTCTACATCCATTTAGCAGAATTCCCTTGTCCATGCCATCCAGGGCTTCACCGAAGATGTGCTCCGAGTAGAGGTTAAAAATAAGAGGTGAGAGTATGCAACCCTGTCGGACACCTCGCTTTATTTTTATGTAATCCGTGTGTTCTCCTTCCACTCTGAGGTTAGCGACCTGGTCCCAATAGAGGTTCCCGATTATTCTCATAATTCCACATTAGAACCACATATTTGTTACGAGTCACTCAATCGAAGGTCTGTTTTAGAGTAAGTTTACGCTCATGATCTCAACTCGAAAAAAACGTTTTCAAATAAATATGTAATCAAGTCAGATTAGTCGACCAATAATGACTTTCATGGAAATAGAGTGCAAAATTTTCAAAGGAAAAAGGATTCGAGAAAACAGTGAACGATTAGGAAAATAACTATCACAAGACACAAACAAGTGGAACAGAAGCTGCGTGTAATATTCTTGTATTGTTCAATATCCAATGAAAATTCGAAGATCTGAATGTTGTATTTTTCCAAGTGGAATTTCAAATGAATTTACTATCATGAACGAGAATGGGTCGTAATCAGTGAGTATAGAATGTAACACTGTCGTAATACTTTAGAAAGTAGTAGCATTCTCACTAATGTTATAGAAAGTAGCACTGGTCGTAATAATATGATTTGGCCTGAGTGATTAGATTATGATTTTGAATATATGAGTTGCCAACTTTCCATACAGTACGAGTTTACATACAATAGACTGAGCTTCCCAATTTTCAAGTTATTCAAGCTTTAAGATTAAGTGTGATTAGATTAGGACGCTACCCAATCAATATATTCTTGCATCTTCAAGTCTTGTAACACAGTCTGAGTGTTATTACAATATGCTAAAGCCTCATATTTCACCAACTACTAACCGACAGGTAGAATAAACGTTTTGTTGAGTGTTGGGTGAGCAATGTATTCATGTTGCACGATTGTCGGATACATTTTTAGTGGTGCAATTTGTAATATGAGCATATGTTAGCTGAGTGCTTGGTGGGCCGGAAGTCCTCTTGCATTCCCTCCTCACCAGCCGGTCCACTTCCGGTTGAAAGCGCTGATGAGCCGCAGGCTGTGTGTCTGTATCCCAGTGGGGAGGAGGAGGATGAGGAGGTGGTGGTGAAGGAGGGGTAGGGGGAGGATGAGTTTCAAGAGGAGGGATGGGAGAAGGTGGAGGTATGTACCCTCACCACCCGCCAAACCAACCACTCACGTAAATTAATCACTAGCAAGGGTGGGAAGGGTGAAGGGTGACGTTGGCCAAATGCAAGTACTACTCATTCTGCAGTGACCAGTGCCCCAAACCGCTCTGAATAGCAGTTATCCATGGGCAAACCGCGTGTACGATGCGACGCGTTTACACTGCACACCGACACAAACCGGTGTGTACACACACGGCCGCCTGCGTCACTGAACATAGTCCTCTCTCTCAATCTCTCTCGCACCCTGTTTGCCGGTGGCTTTCACGCGTTACACATTTGCACACCCGTGTACAATCATATTTGTAAAGTGTCTAATCTAAACACTTGATCAAGCAGAAGCGGGTGGCCTAACGCAAAGTGCGCATCTGGCTGGCCACTCGTGCATTGTTTTCTCACCTATTTCTGGCCTATGGATGCCACCATACTTTCGCTCCATACTCAATCCAAAAAGCTAACGAACGCCAACGTTTGTACTTAACTGGTATTTGCAACAATGTTGTCACCTCATCTGGCCTCACCTAGTCTACGATGAGACTCACTTTCAACTGTCAGCATTCCTTATGAACAACATCGACACTCCCTATTCGACCAATGCTGACAGTTTGTAATGAAGCTCACAGTGAGTGGCCAATAGGAGAGACTCCCTTTCAACTGACAGCATTCCTTATGTATAACATCACGATACTTCCCATTCATCCAATGCTGACAGTTTAGAGTGGTTGTCACAGTGAGTGGCCAATAGTGGAGATGTCCATCAACAATGCATCGTTCTAGTGTGAAACCAGCGTGTCACCTAGTTGATTGACATGGAGGTGCAGAGTAGTTCACCGGAGAGTTTTTGAGTTGGTTCAAAATACAACACACTCGTTGTGTAGAAATTCAAATGTAAAAAACAAACTTGAGATTTGAGAGCATTGGAATGCTTTCAAGACTACCTCACTTGCATGAGATTGAGGGAAAGAATAGTGTGTTGACAGATCTATTATCAACTTATCCAACATTTATAGTGTATAAAGGGCTGAGTACACATTCTTCATTCAAACTTATTGGCTTATAAATTATAGTTATTCCTTAATTCATCACGATATTTTTTTAATCAATATTTCTCCAAATTAATTCAGCATGAAGCTTAGAGCACACACAATGTTTGTAGTGTATACCATTTCGAATATAAATACAAGTCGAGAACACTTTTTAACCATTGGACCAATCTAAACAGATATTTCCAGTAATTTGAACATTTCAGGGACTCATTGCTTGAACAAGAGCTCCCACTACATTGACGTTGTTTTCATGAAGTTATTTTTCCCCATTTTAAACTAGTCGCTGCTGCCGCATAGTAGGTTTCACCACCACAACTGCCTAGCTGGTGTTTTGAGAGTAATTTAGCAAGAACTATTAGGAGATGCAAAATTTCCCAACTGAACCAACTTTCAAAGTTTTTCCTTGAATCGAACAAGAGGGTGTCGCCGGTACTTTCGGCAAACTTTCTCAACGAGCCAACTTCAGGATTATAGTTCCTTGAGAGTCGCCTGAAAGTTTTTACCTCCTCCAAGTTGGCAGAATTGTTTGCGAATAAGTTGAGGTCTTATGGGATGCTTGACTCCAAGTGAGGCTGGATTTTGACAATGAGATGGTGTGAGAAGAGTCATTTTCATATTGTACTTCGCTCAAAGCTGGTAATTTGCGAATGTTAATAAACATTGTTCCCATGTTATCAAAAACCGTGTAAAGCATTAACTAAGCTTATTTATGTATGATCAAACTGGTGTTGATCATGCTGCTGGAAAGAGTTGGAATTAAATTTTTATTCTCCAAAATCTTACCTTATAAATGTAACAATATCTGTGAATTGGGAAAACGTCCAGAACACAGTAACTGATAGGAAGGTAATTTACTCGTAGGCCTACTCATTATAAATGTAATTGGGAAATGAATCGATTATTCTTCAATTGCGAATCAATTAACTTCAACATATTTCATGTGTTCCAGACATCAGTTTTATTTTTAAATTTTTGGAGTTATATTGCGAGTATCTTTTATAGCAAGATTAATTCAACAGTTAGCGTGATATCTGATCACCCACATCACATTTCACAAATAGGATGTTCTCTTCGGAGTCACGTGAGGGATAACTGCTTGACGCTTTCTCCAATGATTAGCATAAGCAGCATAAGCTGCATAACCTTTTTTTGTGATTCAAAATGCATCTAAGAGTGCAGATACATTTATTTATCATGAATACTACTACTACTAGAATACTACTACTACTATAATACTATTCAGTATCTAAGTATTCAAGACTACTCATTCCTCTCATTACCATGTCATTACTCATTTCCTATGATATTGTAATTTACATAAAATGTAGAATCTTAGATTATCTGATCAATTTCCATTATCTAGTGCCTTTGACTATGTGGTTAGAGTTTTCTTGAAAGCACATGCACAAAAAAATCAACACATAAAGGAGCATGAGAGAACATTCACGGCACATGTATGAACGGAGAAGAATACTAAAACATTCTTATCTAAAAATGTGATATGAGTGCGTCAGTTTCCTCTTAATAATTATTCTATCCTTTCAAATTTCTTCTCACAAGTTTATGACTAGAATATTTTATACATCAAACTTTCCCTATTATAAACCATATAATTTTTTGGCTCCGAACAGTTGAATAAATTATTCTCTCCTCACTTCTAACTGCCACCATTGGTTCAGTGTGGAGCAGAGATGCTATTTTTATAAGGGATGCTGACTGTTTGAAGTGATTCTGACCAGAGCATTTGATGCGATTACTGTCTCCACTGTTGTCGTTTTCCCTCGCCGAAGACGGTTTCCGAAATTTGGATGCATAGAAGTATCAAAATTGCATCAGCATGTGAGGGACAAAACTTGCCCTGTTATGCAACAGGGTCGAAAAGGCCGGAGATTGGACACTAGAAATGGTTGTCCTGGGAAATAAGCAAAGTGGCCGTGACGTCACAAGTTCAAGCTTCTTCCAAGACTACTCACTCCTCTTGACTTGACCGTACTCAGAGTTTGTTCTTGAATGCCTACCATTTTCTCCATCATCTCTTGTTGTTGATCCATATTCGCGAATCCACAACAATCTTCCAGAATCCTATGCAAAGCTGTTCCAACTCCTGGAATCATCTTGATCTATTGTTGTTGGTATATATTTACGAAATTACCACAATTCCTTCGGATTTGATGCATAGCTGTCCTAACGCAACCACTAAATTATAAACCATCTAAATAAAATTGTGAGAAGCTTTTGGAGGCAACTTCATTTTTCCTTCTCGAGAACACATCCTTCACAGAATATATTTCTGTGAATAATCGAGCTTTCTGACAGAGTACTTCATATATATTCTAGAAAATACAGTATTAGCCATCTATAATACTGTGTTACAGTTGTGTGTGTTCAATAAGGTTTCATTTACATTCAATTTCTTAGAATGTATGTACTTTTTCAACTTTAGGTGTAAGATCCTAGAAACATAATATCATTCAAGGCAGTAAAAGAGAAGAAAATGTCTCTATGGAGCATAGAATAATGAAGAACCAACTGTTAGATTCACTTCGAATTCTCTATCACAACCAAGGTGCAGGAAAAAGGTGATTTCAAGGTTCATCCTTGGAATTGGACAGATTACAAGAATATGTGTTGAAAAAATGATTGATGGTTTAGCTATTCCAATAACGTGAATAACTTTTCATGGGTTCCAATAAATCTTTTGAAAATGGGTTCTAATACTTTAGACCGTTAGTCTTTTTTTTAGTGGTTTTCATTAGGAAACTAACAAGCAACCTATTTATATGGATTTACTATATTGTTTATCAAATGAATTTTGTACGGTGACACTTCAAGAAAATCACGAGAGTTTCAGTTTTTGAGTCTTTTGCCATCTTTAATTGATGTAAGGTTGAAAACGTAATTGAAATAATTATAATTAATAATAATGTAATGTAATTGATGAGAGGTGAAGATGTAAGGTTGAATCTGATGTAAGATTTTTCCAGTGATCAATTTCTTCTTGAATTTCCATAACTCTTCAAAAAATACTCAACCTGTAACATTCGGAGGCCACCAAAAGTCTCATTCCTGTTCGATAGTTACAATATTCATTAGGCATCAGAATTTGGAGAGAATTCATTTTTACAGCATATCTTTGAATTGTAGTGATGAGGAATCTGAGATTAATACTGAGAGAGGCTCTTATTTGAAGCTTATTGTTGCATTTTCTATGTAAACCCACTAAAATTATCTTTAAAGGTTTCAACTTCCAACAATAACTTCTCATGATAATGTTTCACAAAACAAGGTGAAACTCCAATTATGTTGTATGAGAGACAACAATCATTATATGATTTTCTCTACAATCATGCATTTCTTCTACAATCTATTTTTTCTAGATATCAAACGTGCGCGAATATTTGCACACATTCCGAATAATCACAAGGTATTTTTTTAATGAAGCCGGTCGGAATTGAAAGTCGAGCATCGGAATTGCCATTCAAGAGTGAGGTTTGGGTTCAATGTGAGGAATGGCAGGTTGTGACATGTGACGTGAGGCGCACTCCAATCTGTCTCCAAGTGGCTGAGTGCTGACACTCTAAAGTGAATCTCACCACTATCAGACGTGAAACTATTTGCCAACAAAGCCACTCACAATGAAGCTCTGCAATTCACTCGACTTTATGAGAAGCCTTCACCGCTTCGCCTCAAAATGCAGCCGAATACTTTGCTGAGGTATTGCACTGAGAGCAAACATAATTTTCTTCGCTCAAGATACAGACTTCTTGATATCAAATGTTAAATTCCATCAAGTCTATGCAGAAAAAGAGACTAACTCGCGAAAAAGTCAGATACTACATTGAAAAAGTTCGTAATGTAAAAAAACGAGAAAACCATATTCTATCCTATTCTGATGTATTTCACATGCTCTTGGAATGGTGCTCAGAGAAAAGCTAGAATTAAAACCAATATCAATTGCAATGATGAATAAATCTATAAATTGTACATAACTTAAATCACTGCATGTCATATTCATAATATACCGGAATTCAGTAATGAACACTATGGTAAGAAAAAATAAACTTGCATTGTACCAATACGATATACTTACTTCAATTTCAAAGGACAGCAGATAAATATTTTGAATAGAGTTTTTGATGAGATTGAGTTATTTAGTAGGCATTTCAAATGCTTCCAATGCGATCTTTCTCCCTCAATAATTTTCTCTGGTGATTTTAATTTTCTCAGGAAGTGAAAGGTAACCTCCCTTCCGTTTTGGACCAATCATCATTGAAGAAACGTTTTTCTTTTTAAACAAACTTTTTAATTGATAGCCTATCTAACAAATCAAAGTACTAAAAAGTGTTCTCTTATAAGTTCGAACAGTATTGATTTACTCCTGTAAGAGATTTTATCCAATTCAAAATACTTCAGAGCTACTGCAATGTTCTGGCAATGGTATGCCAACACTAATGAAAATGATTCATTATTCCAAAGTGATTGATTAATTGAACTTCACCGATACACATATTCTTGATCTGAAAGATGTAGGCTAAGCTGAATGCAGGATATAATTTAATTCAATTTCATGATGATTATTCAATTGAATAGATACGTTATAACGTTATTACCGTTATAACGGTTATAAGGGCTATAACGGTTATAACGTTATTAACGCTATCAACGTTATTAACGTTATAATGTTAATTATAACGTTATAACGGTTATAACGTATCTATTCAATTGAATAATCATCATGAAATTGAATTAAATTATATTCTGCATTCAGCTCAGCCTACATCTTTCAGATCAAGAATATGTGTATCGGTGAAGTTCAATTAATCAATCACTTTGGAATAATGAATCACTTTCATGTTCCTATTCAGAAGTTTGCTTTGAGCATTAATCCATATATATTTTATTCCAATCATTGATCCGATTCTGTGTGTGACGTGGAGTTTTAGCACCATAAAATACTTTTGAAGTAAACAACTGAGCTTTAGTAGAATTGTAAAATGGAAAGAAATGATAAAAAGTAATCATGTTATCTATTAAGCGATAAGAGAACCATGCAAAATTGTAACTAAGCAATAATGAGAATTCTTTGGCAGAAAATAAAATTATAAAGCGGCTTGTTTATTATTGGCAGACTATAAAAAATAAAAGATTGCATGTACAATTTGAGGTTAGAATCCTTTGTTTTGATTTAATACATCAATCGATCTTAGACCAATCGACAATTTATTGAATAGATATCTAACAAATCAGCTGATTGCTCGATCAACTATTATGAATTGAATTATAATTTCTACTCACAAAATAGATATTATATATATACTAGAGAAGGTTTATGTAAATAGATAAGAACGACTATTATTGTTACTCGAATATTTATTGAAATCTAAAAAGTATGAAAACCAAGATTACACAAAGCTCACATAAAAAATTAAATTTATATCATATTATAGCATCATATATTGAGATTTATTCATTGGAATACTCTCAGACTATTACCTAATTTATTTATTTATAAACTTTTATTTATCTTTGTATAACAAAGTTGGAGAAACCCTGAATCTTAAGTAACCAATTACATCACATCTTACTAAGATGAGAAAGCCAATCAGAGGAAAGCTTATAGATCGTTTAAGGACGAGATGAAATTTTTCTGAAAATCACTCTCTCTGGCTTGTGATCTCGACCTGTGAGGAGCACATGGAGAATAGGGCATTTTTCCAATTAATTTTTAAAAAAGCATCAAGCCAATCCCTTTTTTAAATGTTGAGTATATGTAATTGATGTTTGATTATTTGTGAACTCAGTGTTGTTAAAGAGTTCTTAACTGTAATTCATTCCCGTAAATATATCTTTAATACTGATAGAAATTTATAAGAAATCTGGACCATACACGAGCCCACGGAGACGAAAAGGACCTGGCTAATTAATTATTGGAGATAATTAATTATTCTACGAGAGCTACAAGAACATCATTATAGTGAGTGTGCAATTTATCTCAATGAGCTCATTTAATAATAAGGCCTTTGTCAGTGAATTGGGGAATTGATTAAAGCGCTATATAAATTTTTGTTCAAATTTAAGAAATTCGCAATGTGTCGACCACTATCATATAGATGTTATAAGAACTCTTTTATGAATTTATTTGATACATATAGGAAGCTTATTTCCATGCACGGCACGAACTCATAAACCCTGAGATTTTAAATTATTATTTTTATTAATTATTATCCATTGATCAAAATATGTTCTAGTGAATCTATAGTCTGAACAGGTTTCAATTTGTCTAAATTCTGAACCGACTTGAAGTCCACTTATCAGTATCAAATATATATATATATATATATATATATATATATATATATATATATATATATATATATATATATATATTTACAGCTCACATTATTGTGAATGCTAATAAATCTTGTGATAATTATTCAAATATTAGAAAATTTATCTATTTAAAGAAAATTATAGATATAAGGATATTTTATATATATTAATTTATGGGAATATATTCTATGTTTTATGTCAGCATACAAGATCTTAGAAGTTTTTATTATTTCCTAATTCATCTCGTGATATACAGTTTGAGCTGTCTTGGTACCAAGCATTTTCATTCCGCAGCATATATAATTAAGGAATTAATTAATATTGATCTTATTCAGAGCATTTACTACTTATCATCCTTTGATGATAGTAACACTATTCAGCCAGAAAAATCTTACTGATAATTACATTAATAGGTCTACAGTATATCATATAAGGATCCAGAGAACTTCAAGAACTGGCGTTGTAAGTTCCAAGGAATTTCAAAAGGGTAAATTGGTGCATACCTGTATTCATGACAAGCGTTTTAAAAATCAACTAGAAAAACCATAGTTGATCTTCATTATTCTCGATTGAGTATATGGTTACTGATAATCAGTCACCAACTATCTTTTTGACTTCCTTATTGGTATTCTTCCATAACTTCACGGAAGCAGCAGTAAGAATTATTGATCACCAGTCATTGAACCCTATGGTGATTCATTATATTTGGAATATTCATGCATCTACTACTGAGCTAGAGCTGTGGTCTGAACCCAGCATATTTGCGAGCCGGACGGCCTTTCTCTGTATTCTAAAAAGTCTACCACTGTAAGCTCTGGAACCCCAAAGTATGGTGCCATATGACAGATGAGAATTGATGTGAGCATAATAAATCACCTTTAAAACATCCAAACTGACATATGACCTCAGTTTTCTAATTAAGAAGACTCCCTTATTCAGCTTGCTAGCAACAATGTCAATATGCTGGGACCAACTAAGGCAAGTGTCAAGTGTGAAGCCCAGAAACTTTGCCTCTTTCTCCTCATTCATAGTCAGTCTTCTATTATAACTGATAGTCAAGTTCTGAACTTTATCAGAGTTTACACATAATAAATTTGAATTACACCAGCTTTCGATCGAATCAGCCAAGTCCTGGGAAGCTTGACTCAATGAAACTACTGTGGGAAAGCTCAGAAAAACACACAGATCATCCGCAAACAAATAGCTTTTGGCTGGAGGGTTTACAATTGTTGGTAGATCATTTATATAGACGATGAACAAAATAGGCCCTAAAATAGAACCCTGAGGCACGCCATGGGAGACAGGTAGATACTGTGACTCAGATTCCTCAAAAACAACCTTCTGGAATCGATCCCCCAAATAAGATTCTACCAGTCTCAAAGATCTTTCCTGGAAGCCATAAAATGCAAGCTTATCTAGCAACAATTTGTGCGATACAGTGTCAAATGCTTTTGACAGGTCAAACAATTTAGTCTGAGTAAATTTCTTGTTTTCCAAAGAATTCAGACAATCCCTGTATAGATCAATTGCAGCTCTAACCGTATTTCTCCCAGTCCTATATCCAAACTGAGAATTGTTGAAAAGATTGTTTCTTTCGAAGTAATCCACAATTTGATCATTTAGAGCCTTTTCAAGTACTTTTGAAACAGTAGTGGTTATGTTAATAGGTCTAAAGTTATTATAATCTGATCTACAGCCTTTTTTATATATGGGCAGAACTTTATTCATCTTCAAGCTTTGTGGAAAAACACCTTCAAGGATTGAACTATTAACTAAGTGTGTAAGAGGATCTATAATATAATCAAGACTGAGTTTAAGCATCCTAGGACTAATGTCATAGACGTCTGCACTATTACTCCCCTTCATTTTCTTGAGTATATTAATTATGTTATCTGTTTCAACTAATTCAAATTCAAATCTGGACGTGGGCGCACAGTAACCAGCTCTCAAAAAGTCCATTGCACTATGACTGCAACTTTTACTTTCAACTTCAGCTACAATTTTATCTATGTTTTCTGTAAAGAATTTGTTGAACTGATTTGAGTTTAGTGAGCCTTTTTTAATCATTGACTTGGATTTACTCAGTTTTTTAATTATACCCCAAATTGCCCTGCTCTTGTTTTTGGATTCAATAATTTTTTTGTCATTTTGTGTCTTCCTTAGAGTCACTAACATGTCTTTGAATTCCTTTTTTCTAATTTTATACAGAATCTTTATTTCATTATCACCAGTATTAAGATAAACATCATAGAGCAGATCACACATATTCTTGATATTCATTAATTCAACACTATAGATTTTGCCTGGCTTAGGAGCTGTTGTCTTTAATTTTACAGTCTTCAATGGAAATGTCAAATCCACAATATTCTTGAGTGTACTCAGGAAAAAGGAGGTTTTTAGTTCTAGATTGCCATCTCTATATAGGTCCGTCCAATTTATTTTATGTAGCAAATTTTGAAAATGTATAATACTGTCACTGTTGATGTGTCGAATAGTTTTGGTTTCTGTGCAATTGCTTCCTGAATGTTTTGAAAATAATCTTGTTTTAAATGTGAGAGCCCAATGATCTGAGTACCATGTCTTTTCAACCCCACATGTAAAAGAACCTTCACTGATGGTAGTGATGATATTGTCAATACAGGTTCCCCCATTAGATGAATTAGGTCTGGTAATATTGTTATAACTCATCGTCAATCCAAAAGAAACAAATAAGTCCTTCAATTCCTTAATATTATTGTCATTGCTTATAAAATCATAATTGAAATCAGCACATAAAATTATGTTATTGGCATATTTCAAGACATGTTCCAATATACAACTTAGTCTATCCAGGAATATGTTAAAATTATTGTTTTCAGAGTTTGGTCTATATAAAGCTAAAACTATTGTATTTGAATGCACTAAATGGATAGCTGTCGCCTCTAAAACCATCTCTATTGACATCTGATTTATGCTTTCAAGCCTTTCAAAATCTAGTCCATTTTTCACATAGATCAGGCACCCCCCATGTTTCCTGGTGACCCTACAATAAGCATTCCCAATTGAAAAGCCATTAATTCCATACAAGTCAACCTCCTCTGACTCCAACCATGTTTCAACTATACAAGCAATGTCCACATTCAAGTCTTTAAGTTGATATTCAACAGAGTCAAGCTTATTTCTGATGCTTTGAACGTTCCAATGGAAAATAATAGTATTAAAATTGTCGTAATTCTGATCATTTTTATATTTAACTTGATTACCTGAGTCAACAATATACTCTATACATGGATTTCTATGTGCTTTGCTTCTTCTAAAAAAGACCTGGGCTTCGTAATGACTGGTATCTGTAAGACTGGATTTGAATTCAATCTCATCTCACAAACTCCACCTGTGATCAAACCTGACAAATTATTACAACTCTCAACACCAACAAATGAACAATCATTGCTTGAAGAAGAAGCTGATTTGATTGACAAGACTGGGGCCACGTCATACGTCTGAGTAGATCCTGATAGTAAATTCAATAACTCATTTGCAAGTCTTATTTTCCCATGCCTATTAAGATGCAGCCCATGCCGAGTGTGAAATCTCGCCTGGTAGCTCCATATGCTTAGCATACTCAGAGAAAACTCTTGGGAAATTGAACAAACAGCTTCATTAAAAGACTCTATACACTTGTTCATATGCGACCCCACTGCAAGATCATACCTGTATGGTATTGTCGAAAGAATCAACCCTAACTTATTGTTCCTCAGAGTACTAACTAGTTTACGGAGCTTCATTATACAATTATAAATGTCTATCTCCGTAGAGGTGTCATTAAAGCTATTTGTTCCCCCTATAAGAACAACAGTATCATCTTGTTTCATTGTGCCAAGCTCAAATGATGACAAAATACCATCCATGATATAATTAATCGGTGCGCTAGTAGAAATCAATGACTTGAACTTGAGCTTAGAGGCTGACTTCCTATCCATCAACTCCCTTATGCCTTTCACATGGCTGTCACCCCACAGCCAAACACTTGAAGAGTCTTCAACAAGAATGTCATTATCAGGAGAAACATTTTCAATCTGATAATTGTTTCTATAAGTTCCTACTCCATTAAAAACTGAGCTCATCATGGAACAAGCATTAAGAAAACTGTTCAGTACTGACTTGGCCTTCCCAACATTAGTCTTCATATCTAATATCAAACACCTATTTTTCTCCAAATCAGACTGTAAATCAGAAATCCTATTGAGAAAGAGCCTTTTCTCCGAACATGTACCCTCCCCCTGCACTACATCAACAGAACAACAATCCGTACCGATATGTTGCTCGACGTCAATTACCTCGTTCAAGCGCACATTCATCTCCTCCGTTTGAGCACCAAAATCCCTAAACGTTTTATCTTGAAGATCCATTATCAATTTTTCATTCATTATGGAACGGTCAACAGCAGCATTCCATTGTACCCATAGACGAGAATTCTCCGCAACCAGATTATGATTCTCAATCATTAACTTCTCAACAAGATGAAAACAGCCAACGCAAACATCCTGAGAAACAGATTTATTTATCCTATCAGGCTCTACACACTCTGAAGACACCTGGTTGTGTAATTCAGATACAACAGGGAGTTCAGTTTCATTGGCATGAGATATAGGGGTGGAAGACATTGCAGCTGACATCACACTAATATTTGATGCAACATGTGAATGGTCATCGCAAACGGAATCCTCATCTGCAGAGTCGTCGTTTAACCTCGTTGTTCCATCACAAGGAGGAGAATGATTGTGAGAATCAGATTGGCTCATATCTACTATTTTTTTAATATTTCTATCAGTTTTAAGAGTAGCCTTACATGTCTTTGACAGACAACGCCAATTTATGTTCCCCAATGAATTAGCAACTGTTTTTCTGTAAGTAAAACTTTGAAAGGTCAATTTAGGGTTGCCCTTGTTAGTCTTTCCAACAATAAACTCAACCCCTTCAGCCATTCCTCCCTATCCCCTGACTCGTTCAATATGAGGTTCTGATAATAAAGTGATTGTGTAGTTGAAGAAAAAAAATCAAGAAAATTTTACTGTAAGACTGAAAATATTCTACATGTACTAGAGAGTAGGTAGACTAGTTGTTTATAGTGTACGACGTAAACTAAAAGAGTAAAGAGTGTAAAAATCCTTTTGATATTAAGTATTCAATTGATAATAAAGTATGAATATTATTGGAATTATGTCATGAATTGATTATTTCTATTCATTAATCATGAATATGATGATTTAAATTATAAGTTCAGAATTCTGTGCGGTATGCTGACAATAATATTTTAAGAAGAAAAAAAAAGATTAATGAGAGAGCTCTTCAAAACAAACAAGTTTAACGCTAGTAAAGGGAAGGATTAAGAAGATTAATCGGCTAGAGAAACAAATAAAATCTTATCACTAGAATGTTGAAGATGATATATCTCAGTGAAAGTCTGATAAGGAGTCTAAATGTGCACCAAGCAAGGAATCACGCAGCAGGGTTGACTCTCTTCGTTCTGCAGCAAGGATTACTCATCATCATCAAGCAAGAAATTAGTTCCGTATCATTAGATCCAACTGGGTATCTCAATCGGTATATCATTCATCCACACAGACACTTCAGATCGAATAAGTTTTTATTGGTTCAATGTAACAAAATATTGATATTGACAGTGCAGAGAAACCAACAATGTCCGATGTACACGAATTATTATATTTTTCATCTCATTCAAAAGTTCATTTTCAATAGATAGGTGGACGCAACGATCATTGAACAAGCAACACGGTATTAGATATTGTTGCACACCCAGCTTTGGGTTCAGGCAACTGAATATTCCTTTGAGCAGCCTCACTACAACGTGTTACTTGGTACCGACGTCAAACAAGATTCTTATTACAGGTGGTACAATTTCATCCCTCAAGTTTGTTTCAGGGAGGTCAAAGTTCAATCCGCTCCAACCAACTCACAATCACCGGCTTCCTTGTTTCTTTGTTGGCACTATTCCTAAGAGTTCCTATTACAATTATCATTACAATTAAGATTTCTATTACAATTAAGAGTTCTATTTATGGTTCCACAAATATGTTGGAAGCGATGCATCTTGGTGCAAGCATCCTTATCATCTTGATAAGAGATATCACAGCCAAGATAGCTGAAATGGGATACCTGATCCAGAATTCTATTTTGTGGAACAACTTTACATCTCACCGGATCCTTCCTTTTTTGTATTATAATGATCTATAATATCTGTGTTTGGCATTTTGTTATTAATCATTCTTCTCGCTATCATCTGTATATCACAGATTGGAATAACGGCATAAACTTTGACATTAACCTCTATCAATAATTTGCAGTAAATCAATATTCTATGAAGTTCATATCATTGAGAAAAAACAATCATACTCCATTGATTCGTGTGGTCGATTTTCCAAATAATTTTCCAGTTTCCCAGTGAATTTCATCAGATTTTTAACTCCTAAAATATCTATTGAGTAAAATTAAACAAAACATTCCGATTCCAAAATCTTTCTATTTTCCTTTCACATAGTTTCAGTTCAATTAGGGTGGTCTTGGTATTTATGTTTGTATTATGCGTTACCTTCATGCTCATTCAAGTAACTACTTTTTTGGATTTTGATCATTTCACTCTCCATTCGAACAGTCGGTGTTTTCATAAGATTCATAAATTGATCTCATTTCTCGTATACACGTGGAAAAGTGTAACAAAACATATAACTTTTTCATACTTGTTCTTTAACAAGGACAGTACAACTGCTCGCAACATTGCCAGGGGGATTCAGACACCTTTCCAAGTGAATGTTGTAGCATGTTTACATGTGGAGATCAGGTTTTGCGACAAGTCCTAGGGTGTGACTCTTAGTTGGCAGATACAGTAGATTGTGAGTTAATAATGCAGATCATGGGGTGATGCGGCGGAAGGGGTTGACCGCATATCGAAAACGGGTCACGGTACCTCAGACCCTTGAATTATTCAAGACATCCAGCGCCTCTGGCAAGAATCGACAGTTTGCTATGCTTATGTTTGCCAAAGCTAGAGGTGAATGTAGAAGATCACTTGCTTCCACGCATAACTTCATTGTTGTCAAACAACTTCTGTTCAAGTCATTAACTGTTGTGAAGAAAAAGATAATGGCCGTACTGTCAAACTCGATTTTTTATAAGTAAATCAATAATTCCCTAGTGAACCACAGTTGGATAGCAGAGCAAAATTGAAGAGATTGAAGACTTCTTGTGTTTCTAAATTCCGAAGGACTTGAGTAATCATTGAGTTGAAATTCATTCATCGATTTATCCATCACAAACTGCGATGTTTACACTCACAATTTCAACTTTAATACTGACAGTCATCAAAATGTAAGGAGCTTGAGATTTATAGTGGATCATTGAATAATCATCTCATCCGATTCATTTTTTTCTTATGACTCTATCAACAATTCATTGCTCTTCACCAATTTTTAAAGTGCAACTGTTTCTTCCAATGGAAACAATAGGATTGCAACTTGAAGGATAAACTCTCGGGAGAAAATTGAATGACTTGAAGAATCTAACGATTTCCTCAAGTTACATTAGGCCAAGCCAAAATAACATAAATATTTGAAGAGGTTTTTGATAAGAGGAGTGGACTTTTCTCATTAGAAGTGGTTATGAGTTTTTTTCAATGTTTTGTATATAAATGTGTTTAGAGCATGTAAATTAATTATTATGAGTGATCACTAAAATACCAAATCTTGATTTGCACTGAGACCATCAAAAGAGACCATCCATCCCGCACGCACAAATGAATGTAAAATATAATTTTGGAGAGATGGATTGATGTTTATTTCAATATAATACTTTAGATCAATTGGCAATTTTGAAAGAACTAGCATTCGACACCAAGAGTGCCGAAAATACCAAGCAAGAATAGGTACCAAGAATGTCAATTGATATAATTATGTCTTCATGTTTAGCTGTTCAAATTTCAATAGTGGAAAGTTTATAAGCTGTCAATCAGTGAAGAGAACTAGAGCGATTGGAGGAAACCAAAGTGTTTGCCAGCCTAAGCTCGGTCTATTCGAGCGAACGTTCGTATTTATATGGATTTTCGGCGAAAAGCAAGTAAAGCATAAAACGAAAGTTGAGCTGAACGCAATCTGTAAGAATTTATTGTTCACTATGAACTGCTTGCTGCAAAGTTTCTGCCTCGGATTCCTCCAGTTTGGACTTGTTGGTTCACAATCCTTCTTTCCCCTTCTGACGTTCAGCTTTGTGCAGAAAATGAACTCACGACGTTCATTTCTATCAAAGTGGAATCTGTGGCATTTTCTTTATCCCCTCGTTCGGCATGCGTGCCGCACTTCTACCAACCACCATCTTTACCTCAATTTCCTTTCAAATCATATATGTAGATCTAGTTTGAATTGATATTGAACTCTATTTGAGGACAATTGGATTTACTTCCAACATTACACGACAGGAATGAGCTATACTAGTACATTCCTAGCTAGCTTCTTCATAGTTATACGATTGAACTGAATTCGACGTTTTGGTCGAGTTATACAAACACTCGATTTACATGGCTCTTTTATCAATAATAAACTTACATAGCCTTAAATTCATTGTGAATAATGGAGTCCACCATTTTTATCTCGTTTTGTAAAAATATCCTTCGATATACGCATAGTTGAGAAAAACCTTTTTCAGGAGAGTATTAATTATGTAAATCATACTCTCTTTAGTCTTGTCAGGACGGCAGAGCCTACCTCATCATTCTCATGTTTCGTCAATCAAAAAATACGTATTTAGATTCACAGAGAATCTATTTTTTCTAAGGTTCCGCGAAAAAAGTTTCTAAGCTTGTAACTACCTTTTGGGGTTACATATGCCCAGCTGGCAGTCGGTCGGTAGAGCATGTGAAGATTGAATATTTTTGATAATTTGACACCTTCTGAAATAAAGATACCATATGGTTCTTACCAGCTCTTCGAGGAGCTTATACCAAATTCCGCTATAAATTACTGCAAACTGCTGCTGCTTTGTCAATCGGCAATCTTTACCGCTGGATTGACTGGCTCCGCAATTATAGATGTTGAAGAGGCTGTAATACTGCTTCGACTTAATACTAAGACCTTGTATTTCAGTCCATTTGATTTCAGTGATTGGGTTGAACCATTTAAATAAATCTTGAGAAAGTATTATTTCTGAAGATTTAATGATCGGTATTGTACATCGCTGATTTATCCAACTCATTCGATGAAGAATACAGTTGGTTGATAATTCTATTAATTTGTCAATAATGATAATAAAAAATACTAGTACAAGATTGCATGAAGATAGGATTAAAAATGAAAAGAACACCATTCAATCAATAAATATATAATTACAATAAAATCAACGAGCAAAAAAATAATATATGAAACAAATAATGCAAACACAAATACAAAAATACACAAGAAAAATATCACAGATCGCTCAATTAAAACTCTTGTTCTGCTTAATAGCATCTATTAATAACTTTCATGATTTTTGTATCAGCATACATTTTACAGATTTCTATAGCTCAATTATTCGACTCGCTTCTGCTTATCGAATTAGAATATTTCATAATTCAATATTCTAATAATATTTGATATTTTAAATATAAAAATCTCAGGGTTTAAGTTCGGCCATCAATGGAAATTAGATAAATATATCTTGTGAACAAGAATAAATCTTGTGAACTTGAGCTTCTATAATTCTTATTATGCTAATAATACTGATATTTGAATAATATTTAATAATTTTAAATAGTGATATATAATTTAACATTTAGTTCTCATATGCATTCTAGATATGACCTTTCCCTTATTTATACTACTTGCACAATTAAGTCTAAATCAAGCTTGATTTTTTAATAATACCTTCGACGAGCTAGCTTTATGAAAATTCTATCAATTCGTAGCACTGAGGGCCCTCTTGAGAAACTATATCTCTGTAACTCACGTGCGTCGATTTTTCACAAATTTAAAGATGTGACATGGATTCACCTCGTGTGTCCTATGCCTTTCTGGTGGGCTGCTGTCGTCCTCTCCAATGGGGATATTTAAATTAATAACTCATATCATAGAGCGACTTCACTGAGTTAGGTTTATTACTTATTAAAAGTCTTTGATACTTAAACTTTGGCAATAAATAAAATTTTAATTTTTATAAGGGAATCAGTCTATTGCTCTCGTGATGGTGGGCGTCTTGGTCAGTCTCTGGCAAGCAAGTGGGCAGTTGGTCTTCCCCTATTCTCTTTCAACGATACTTCCGACTCTAAATTTGCATAAAATTTAAATATCTTTTCCTATTGGTGGATTTCAAATAATCCGAGATGACGCAATTCAATACTGTCAAATAGTCCATAGTACGAGAACATATTACTATATAAAGACTGAATATTTCTATCCTTAACTATTATTTTATTTTAATTATATTGTTTCATGTATTCTACAACAATTACAATTTTTTATAATATCAATAAAGACCACGTGGAGATTTTGAATTAAATATTTTTTAGCGCCGAGCAAATACTGTGCTCTGATTGGTGAACAGTCAGATTCGGCTCGAGTGTACAGAATGTATCAATGCGCGTAGAAAAATTAGATTTTACTTCCTTTTTATTTTTTATTATGTTTTGTGTCCTTTATTTGCTCACATATATCAATAAACATTTATATTTACTTTTCAAACATTCATATCCTTTATTTTGCATGCTATAAGTTACAAAACCCTCTTGTCCTCGTCTTAACAAATGCTACCTAGATGCAATTATTTTGCTAGCGAGTATCTGAATAAATTGTAGATGCTCAGCTTAATCGTTATTTATATTGCCGACAAGCATTGTTTATATAGAACCTAACCTCAAAGTCACACAATATATTATTATTTTATTAAATGATTGAGAAATTGATTTTCATTTCAAATTGTTAGCCATAATCTTAGCCTTTCTAGTCGTTATCGTCTTATCTATATCTTTGACTGATAACACCATTGGTGACAGATATTTTTGTTTTTCTGTCTGAGACCTAGTAATTCATTTCAATTAATGAAGTTTTTATTGGTATCAATATGTACCGTCATAAGCTCAACCTAACCTTCCTGAGATTACCTGTTCATAATTATTTGTCAATGAAATCTACATTTAGAGTAGCTTTACGGACAACCTTCACCAACATAGAATCTCAAGTAATTGAGACACATGAAGCAACGGTTTCCCAGTTGTCAGATTTTAGGAATGAGGAATGTTTATTTGGGATGGAAGGTTAACGACAGAGAGCATGTTTGTGTGTGAAAGCAACAAATATCAGACCAGTCAACAAAGATTCGTAAGTCACATCAAGTCGTTGAGCAAGTTATTTCCTGCACTGTTTTGCTGTCACATTTGACCTCTTTCACCTCTTTTGTGCGAGTGGAACGTGTTTTCTTTTCTTTCTCCATCTGTGGTCTGTGAAGGTCACACCCTGCTATTGAGACGCATTGCGTCATTCATTCTCATATGGAGCGAGGAAGCGGATAGTTTCTGAGAGAGTTTAGAGAGTGAGAGTAAAGGGAATGGTAGTGAGGATAGAGAGAGTTTAGCGTGTTGTGAGGGAGCGCGGATGTAATTGACGTAAATAGAGGAGCAAGCGTGTGAAGAAATTTAATACAAAGTATATATCGTTGTTAGTAGTTGAATGTGCAGCCGCTTTGTTGTGGCGTGTGCACATTTCTTCTCACTCAGCGACGGCGAAAGCTAATAAAACTTGGCAGCTAGTAGCCCAGCCCAGCCCAGCCGTTCACGAAAGGCGAATAACTAAGAATCACAACATACATGGATGGCCATTGCAACTCCAACAAAAGTAGATTACTGCTGCTGTTGTCCTATTTCCATGTTTTTATCGCTTATTCACCCATTATTTGTCTTTTCTTTATGGATTTATTAATGCCAACATGAGATTAGTTGGAGGATGAAGAGGGAATTAATATTCAAAGCTATCTCTCTCCTGAAATTTGAGAATCTCGGTATTTTCCAATGAGTTGGAAGTGAGTGAATCTTCAGGGGACCATTGGATGATCGAATATTTTATGAAAAATCGTTGACAAAGATTATAATATTCATGAAGACTAGCCAATATTTCTCAGAATATTATCTAAGATCAGAGATCTTCTTTGAAGTTCTCTTTAATTTTTGTATACAACTACTTTTTTTCAACTATTACTCTGAATACTTGCTCACAGTGAACAGCGTTCATTCTTAGCTGTATCATAACCCATTACAATGATTCTGGCATAATTTCTTATGTAACTTGTTCCCTACAATTTTTCTTAATTTTATTTTATTGTAAACTAGCAGTTAACCGTGCTTTGCAACGTTTTAAGTTATAAATGTAATCTCCTTATATCCAGGAAACAAAAACATGAAAAATAGAATAATAATTATACATTATTTGTCACAATTACGTAGATAATCTCCCTCAGAGTAGGAAA
Source organism: Nilaparvata lugens (assembly GCF_014356525.2). Lineage (NCBI taxonomy): Eukaryota > Metazoa > Arthropoda > Insecta > Hemiptera > Delphacidae > Nilaparvata > Nilaparvata lugens. Next base: position 59,655,862 of record NC_052505.1, read on the forward strand.
TTCTTAGCAAGAAGAAAATAAGTTTGATTGATCTCGAACCCACAGCTTTCTACGTGTGCTACAAATTACGCCACGAAATCACTTGAAGAAAGCTCAGTTTGATTGGGCTTTTATTGTTGCGTGAATTTTGAACAACAAATATTTAATGAATCTGTTCTAATATTTAATTGAAATTGATTGAATAATGAAAATGAAAATAAGCCTTTATCCATGGGCAAATGCCGAATCTTCATGAAGAATTGTAAACTTGACAAACTGAAAACTTGACGTACTGAAACCTTGAAGAACTGGAAACAGGCCCTTAACCAGGTTCGAAAACTAAGGAACCGTCCTTATGCAAAATTTCATGTTAATCAGCTCAATAGTTCAGACGTGATGATTCGTCAATCGTGTATTTCATATCCCGATCGATAAGTATAAGCGAATTACTTCCTACATAATAATTATCATAAATAGGTGATGATGATGAATGGATTATAGATAGATAGATGGACTAAAGCAGCAAAGTATCACAAACTGAAAACTTGGCGGACTGAAAACTTGTTCTAGAAACCTGAAGAATCGTCAACTTGACAAACTAAAAGCTCAACGTACTAAAATTTTGAAGAACTGAAAATAGGCGTATAAACAACCTAAATAAATTAAGAATCTATATGCAAAATTTCAAGTCAATCAGTTCAGTAGTTGAGACGTGATGATGCGTCAAACATGTATTTCGTATCCCGTACATGTATCAGCCAATTCATTCCTATATAATATTATAGAAACATTACACAACAAAGAGGATAGTCTCAGAAAGAGGAGGAAGAGAGGAATAATTGAGAGTAAACTATAATGTCGCAGATCCTATCTCATCCAAGAGCACAGCGGCACTCCGAAGTCCAATTCATCCGATTTGACAACTGAGCACGAGTAAGAAGTAACAGGGCACATATCCTACCTCTAGTTTGAAAAGGGAGGATGTGTTATGATGTGTATATAGAGGGGCGTACAGATATACGCGCCGCGAACATGAGCAATTCGCTTTTAATCAGCTGACTATATCTGTATTTTTATAGAAACTGTAAGATACAGATATAAAAAGCTTGGCATCAGCTGATTAAAAGTGAATTGCTCATGTTCGCGGCGCGTAAATCTGTACGCACCTTTAGATGTAAAAATATAAAAATTAATATAAAAATTTAAAAATACATCATAAATTACACAAATGAGGGATCCCAATCAAAGAGATATAGACCCACAATGCCTAAGCCTTCCCAATGATAGCTCTTACTTGAAATTGAAGGCCGCCATTGGGGTATTTTAGCACGATATATTATATCTATATATTTGTAATATTATAGTCATTGTAATATTACAATGGCATTGGTATGTAATAATCTTATGGGTTGCCCCCTCAATGGCCGATTCCAATTCCAAGTACGACACTAGCGCTACATATGAGTCTATGCATCTTTAAGATCTTTGAGCCCAACCAGTTTTCATGTGTCATAACCTAAATTTGGATGAAAAAATAAGGATTGCCTTGGTATTTTATCAGGTTTTCACATCAGTGTCGTTTGTTACATAAAAAATATCGGGGCACCGAGCTTCGCTCGCTATTTTTATTTATTGATAAACAGAACACAATGCTCTAAAATGATCGTGTTTATATTTTACAGCTGACTATATGTCAACTTATGAATTTCGGGGATGCGATATTTTGATTTTCCACAGAATCACTCGCTCACTTTTTACTATCCACAGACGACGAAAGTCTCAACTGTTCCAGCCAAGGATGAATTATCCTTTTAATGTCGTTCAGCGAGTTTTCCCAAGGATGAGACCTAGTGCAATAGAATTTGTATATCATAAACCTACTATGTTCCAAATTTCTTGAAAATCGTTAGAGCCGTTTTCGAGATCCATTGAACATGAATAACCAGATAACCAGATATAAAAATATAAACAGATATACAGAAATTGCTCGCTTAATATAATAGGACAAATAAAAGATAGATAGATAGATAGCCTGATAGATAGATGGATAGATAGAAGAATATAGATAAAGGAAGAAGAAGATGAAACCGTTGAATACACAATTTATCTCTGACCACTCAAACATAGTCACAAACTGAAAGCTTGACGAATTGAAAACTTGACAAACTGAATACGTAAACTGAAAATAGACTTGTAACCGCCCTCGATGAATAACTAATCTTTATGCGAAATTTCAAGTTAATCAGATTAAGTTATCAGTAAATTGGTAATCAATTATGATGGAAATCGTGTATTTCCTATCCCGTTCATGACTGTATGAGCCAATTTTTCCTTCATAACTTGCGCTTCGCGCTCGGCAGGGGGCTTCGCCCCCTGCACCCCTGGAAGGGTGGGTTAGCAGCCTCCGCGCTTCGCGCTCCCCGCGAGTTATGAAGGCTTCGCCCGCCCAATTGCCTTCCATGACTGTACGGGGGAGGGCGGGTTAATTAGGTTAGGGGTGTTGGGGGTAGGTTAGGTAGCGAAGATTAGGTAGAGTAGGTTAGGTGGGGTAGTTTAGGTAGGGTTGGTTAGGTAGAGTAGGTTAGGTGGAGTGGAGTAGAGTAGAGTAGGGTAGAATAGTAAAGATAGAGGTTGGCTGAACAGAATGTTTGGGGCTAAGCATTGTTAATAACCAAGCAACCCAGAATGTTGAACATCATAGAAATATAATTACTATTAAAAAAAAATTGTAGGTGATTATTTTTGGAGATGAAAAAATATTCGAGTACTGTAACCTCAACTTTCTAGAATAAATTCATTGTAATACCTCTTCCAGGAAATCATATGTTGTTGCAACAGTACTGATGAAACAAATTGCTCTAATCAAAACTTGATTAGTTGTCAGCTGTTTGAAAAGTAATCTACAGTATCAGCTATGAGCATGTAGGTAGACAGGATTTCAATAAACGTTCAAAGCTATTGATATAAATAATTAATATCGGGGACCGAGCTCCGCTATGAAGTAAAAAAGCATAACAAATTTATTACGAAAGAAGAATTTATAATAACATTCATAGTTCCTACAGAAATGTTCTATCTAATCACCGTAAATTGAGATTAATTCCCAGAGGAATGCAAAAATTTCCCTCACAAAGGCCCGATTGCACAAAAGCCGGTTAAATTCTATTGCTGATTAAAATCACGTGAACCAAATTAGAGAAGACCATTTCAAAACGATGGATCTACTGAAATTAATCAGGATTGAAAATAACCCGGCTTTTTTGCAACCGGTACTAAGTACCTAATTGAATGATTACAAAAGTTTAACAGCTGAGTCATAATTTTGACACAGTCCCACACACATGAACTCGCTCACTCACTTCCATCATCAACAGACGATGAAATAATTATTATCAGCTGTTTTTTTTAAGGATGAATAATAATTATTATCCTTTTAATGTCCTTCAGCGAGTTTTCCCAGGAATGAGACCTAGTGCAATCGAATTTTTATATTATAAACCTGCTATGTTCTGAATTTCGTGAGAATCGTTAGAGCCGTTTTCGAGATCCGGTGAAATACAAACATCTAAACATCTCAACATATAAACATAAATTTATCGTTTAATAGTATAGGATTATTAATGTTGGTGAGTAGAAAAAAAGCTTCTAAAACATTTTTTGTGGGAATCAAATTTAAATGTGTGTTGGACATCCAGTCATCCAGCCAATAAAAAATACAATATGAATAAACTAGTAGTTCTGTGAACAGTAGACCTCACGCAGTTTTCTCATCCACAAGTATATATAATGTCACCTGTTTGAAATGTTAACAAACTCAGTACACATTTGAATCTGTATTCATCCATTTTCGTGATAATCATTCCATCTAATGAAAATATTCCTCAAATATTTAATTTTTTTTTCATTCAAAAATATTATAATTTCTCCCGCACTATTTTTAGTTCATTCAATTCTTTTTGATTAATTGATTTATTTCTATTTATTTAACTTTCATTTTTATTTTTCATTAAATTATTTCCATGGACAATATTTATCATCATAAAAATTGATCAACTAATAAATCAACAACTATTTTAGTTGTAGACAATATTTAACATCATAAACATTTCTTTGATCTCCAATTTCTTTTATTCAGAATTATCAGTTATTATTTTTTAAACTGAATTTTCAGTTTATCAGGTACAATAATTATTATTAGCCTATTCAAATTGAGATCACTAGAATGAAATCACTAAAAGGAAACACAAATTGAAATCACAAGAAGATTAATCATTTTTTGATGATGCTGTATTGTAGTGAAGATGATAGATAGATAGATTTAGAATTTATTTTTCACTTCAAAAAACAATACAAAATAAGATCAAATCAAATACAATATCATTCGTTACCAATCAATACCATAGTTCATAGTAATCCGAAAATTCTTGTGAAGATGATGGTGGTGGTAGATATTCAAAAATTCATATTGGATAGAAAAGACGAATTATTATTGAAATTGCCAGAGCCATTCATTTTTCCCATTGAATAATTTGACTCAAAAAATTATATTTCAAATACAGGAAGTGATTGTGACAATATTCCAAGTTGTTTCATTTAATAAGAGAAGGTAACTTTTAATAAAAATTTCGAAATAACAAACCAGTTTTGAAATACATGCTACTCTCCACAATTTCGACAAACTTAGCACCTCACAGCATCTATGCTTTGAAACTCAGTTTCTAGAATTGAATATTGATTTTATCACATATTACTGTATATGATTTATCATCCATGTAAAGATTTACAAAGCGCCACAAAAAAACGATCCTCTTAATATTTATGTTTACAAAATTACACAAATAGCGGCACCCTTTTGAGAAGAATCATTGGTCTGTAATTTGATGATAATCAGTCTCTCTTCGCCTACCTCCCTCCCTCTTTTCTCTATTTATTTTTTCTCTCTATTCCTCTCCCAATTTATATCAAAAAGTTCCATGGTACCCACATTCAATATCGAGGCTATTATTCAATTTACATGTCAAAACTGGTGGGAGTGAGCGCGAATGAGAAGGAACTTGAAACTTCCAGACGCGATGATCTCATTCGATTGATGAGCTCAATCTGTAAATGAATCATAATTAATAGACTAATAAAGTTGAATCTTTTGCAGCCGCCGCATTCTATCAGGCGGCCGGAAAGAGGAGACGAGTTTTTTACTCGAGAGGAAATTCAATTTTCTCAATCCTCACTCACTTTCCTCTTCTCGTTACCAACTCCAATACTTTTCCCAGCAAAAGCTAATTAAGCTCGTTTCCCATCCGTTTATATTTCCACTAGGCCTTTCACTCATTCAACTCGAGTTTGACGTTAACTCAGTTAGCAACTATAACTGAAGCCTTTTATAAAATGAATCAACAAGTTCACTGATGAAAGCTGTGCGAAAATTCTACTGTTTTTATTGCAAATTTCCCTGGCGAATAGTATTATACTGATATGACGTTTTAAAATAATAGTCCAATATCGGGGCACCGAGCTTCTCTCGTTATTCATTTATTGATAAACAGAACACAATTTTTTTTAAATGATTGGGGAAGGACTAACAGGCACAGACAAAAACGGTTTCTTCCCCGAATTTCGATTTACACATAATAAATTATAGTCCTAAAAGTAGGTTATGTTCCATACACTAGAATTCAGGTCCAATTTTTAGTCCAAACATTTGAAAACCGAAAAGTTCTAATTTAGATTGTTTACAGACCAAATTGAATAACACTCACTAATCACTTAAAACTGTAAAATAATTGTTAACTTTGAAAATTATGATGAATTTTAAAACATCGCGAAAATATGTCTTTATGATGAATATGATTATTATTTTTCATTAGTTATGAATAATTCGACCTATCAAGCCCTTATGGTTTCTTCATCTTTTAGGTCGTGTTTATATTTTACAGCGGGCTATACGTCAGTTTATGAATTTCGGGGATGAGATATTTTGATTTTCCACTGACGCACTCGCTCACTCACTTCCATTATTCACAGACGACGAAAGTCTCAGCTGTTTTTCGAAGGATGAATTATCCTTTTAATGTCGTTCAGCGAGATTTCCTAGGGATGAGACCTAGTGCAATCGAATTTTTATATCATAAACCTACTTTGTTCCAAATTTCGTGAGAATCGTTAAAGCCGTTTACGAGAAACGGTGAAATATAAACATCTAAACATATCAACATCTAAACATATCAACATTTAAACACATAAACATCTAAACAGAAAATCCTCGTTTAATAGTATAGGATCAGGAGATTACGGAAACATTCGGAACGGAACGAATTTATATCAGGAAAATATACTGTAAAATTTCATTAGAATCATATTACTATCTGTCAATGTACCTAGAATACAATGTATTCTAGATACCTTGCTATCTGTTATTCGAAAGTCATATTGATATTCTGCGAAAAGAAAAGTCACATAAGTCAGAACAGAGAATAAAGAAAAGAGTAATTAACGTCTCAAGTGGAATCGACAGTTATTAATCAACAATAAGCTCATATTTGAATATAGGGACAGTGCTTTTATTTCCAAAGCAAAGGAATGCTCAAACGGAATGTTCATGAGACGAATGAAAGTTCAAACCAAAATTTTGGTTCTAAATTTTTGAGGATGAGAATGCAGAATCGTTCACACACTATATGATTTTGAAGTTTTAAACTGTTGCTTGCCTCTACCGACTAATCTCAATTAGTAGCGATTTCTTGAGTCACAAAATTTTGATTCAGGGTGCATTTTCTACAGCCGTTTGAGCACAATCGAAATCTCATCGAACCCCGTTGGATAGAGTTTGGAGAACTCTTCAAATCACGTTTATTTTTTGAAAAGACTTCAAGGCTATATCACCTAAATAAATTTGATAACCATCTTCCTATATTCGAAGGAAATTTGTGAACAAACAACAAAATTTTGATGGCTCAAAAATAGCTATATCTCATTTATATATTTTGTTTATGAAGCATCAATAAATTTTCATAACCTGCTTTCCTCAACAATTTATTATCCTCTCTTCAGCTGTACCTAATTGAATACGTGAACGATAGTTAATCGATTGAACTATAAACTGCGGAAATTGCGGCATCTGAAATTCAACAATGTGCACTGAGTCACCTCCAGGACACCATTTCTGTAAATCCAATCTAGAAGCCGTAGGGTTTTGTCAAAAGATAGGGACAGACTGGGGCGCACAAGTCAGCAGCAACTTGTCGTAGCGAGTACAATACTCCTGGGTACAATGCAATGCAGCGCTGCTATAGCAGTAGCCCTGTGCTTCCAACCAATGTTCACAGCTACTGCTCCGCTACTGGCATTTTCGGCGGCTTTCACGGTTGCGTTTTTATCGGCTCAGTGTTGAATGAGCAAAGTTAGTGGAAAGAGTTGGAGAGAGACAGAAAGAGAGATTGAGAGTGAGAGTGAGCCGGATAATCATCAAATAACAAACCAATGGATCTTCTCAAAAGGATCCTTTATTTGACTGATTCACTGGAAATATTGGTGGGGATCGTTGTAAAATGTTTTTGTTGGGCAATATACATCTTTACAGGGATGATTCGATAAGGAATTTGGAACATTAATCTGGAATCAAATTCAATCTGTAATAAGAACTGTGGGATTGAAGCATCTATGCTGTGAGTTGATGGTCAAAAATGAAGAGTATCATGTATTTCAGTTGAGTGGAGGGGAAGAGTGTTTGTTTTGTTGATGAAGATGATAGGCTTCAAGTTCCAATTAATGATTACATCAAATGTCGAATATTATTCCATGGTTCCCACAAAGCAAGCAATATATCTTGAATTATTCAACGATGTGAACATGAAATGCGATTCGATAATGACTGCATTGAATACTGACATTTTGTTGTATCTAAGTGAAACAGTGATGTTTGAACTCAATATGAATTGGAAAAAAATGATTATCTTATATAATTATATTATGAAATTTATATAATAATGATTATACTTGGGAAAATAATAATCTATATCAACAGCCCACCGCAGAGTTTGAGAGTGGAGAGAGCAAGTGAAGAAGAATAATAAATCTTTTCATCTTCAGATTAATAGTTTCTGCAGTTCAATAATCCTAAATGTTGTCCAATTATTGGACAAGATATTCTGCAACATGAAAATACTTTAAGTGTTCACGCTCTTATTGGTTGTTGTTGTTGTTATCAGTGCATGGCTTCTATTGATGGAGATACACAAGGACATAAAACCCAATGTTCCAAAATTGTTCGAGTTCTTTGATAATGATAACTGAAATTTGATCATGATAATATATTATAGTTATGTTGTGTTTTATCAACATGAAAGATTGTTCGTTTGTAGAAAAAAACATCGAGTTCACAAATTCACACGTGAATTCATTTCAAATGTTTGTACAGATATTGCATGTATATTGCTTTATTGGAGAAACTTTCTGAAATTATCAACAGTATTATAAAATTATATAATTTTACATGTCTGTACTGATTTTGTATTGGAATTGAATCTCTTATTAGTATTTGTATTGGAACAATCTATAATAACAAGCCAAGGATTTTATTAGTTACTTAAGAAAAGTTACATCAATCCGAGTAGCCTATAACTCTGAAAAAAGAACATCCTTTTATTTTATGAATTATGAGAAATGAGTGTAGCCATGGATAGTTTGCAGTGAGATAGCACTTGCAGCAACAAAAGTAGTTCAGAGAAATATTTGTTACAGTTAGCAGCTCAAGAATAAGCTACAGCAGTCACCGCCCATGAAGGATAAAACAGAGACCAGGACGTGTACACTAACGACGGACTGAATTCGTTGACTGTTTCGGCACGATTTATGTCGCCATTCCTCTTGCGAGTTGTTCGGCGAGATATTAAGCAGCAGAACATCTTTCAGGGATCAGGACGTCTCGAGATGGTGATAGATCGACACAGTCAGCCCGCACAATTCCGCTGTTCCGCAGATCGAATCCAGATTATGAATAATAAATATATTTCGCAGTGAGAGCGAGTGAGCGTGTGGGAGAGGGGAGAGCTAGCATACCCCTTCGCAGCAGCAGCAATTCTTTTGGGAAATAGAGAATGGGCAAAAGCTGTGTTCTGCGCTCTGTTTTATGGGACCGCCGCCGCGTTCTAAGCCAATTGTTTTGTTTGAATTGTAAGCCACCGTCACACACCGCCTTCTGTCAGGCGTAAATTTTACATGCGCCAAAAAGTGCGCGTTGAATTATGTTAACTTTTGGTCGAACGTTATAATGTCACCCGGCCGTGCTAGTGGCTCGATACAACCTGAATCATGAATTGTGTGCTACACTGCGTGTACCACTTATAAATCACTCACTGCCTTACCACCTGAGATCCTCAGCTCTTATAATTCATCGGATGTTATCAGCAATAAGATAACGGATAGATAACTTATGTTTCATGAGTGTTTTGTAGAATCTCCAAGATATTCTTTCTTATCCATACGCATTTTATCAGTTATGAGATACATGTTCGATAAATTATGTTTCAAGGAAGTAGTTGCTCTATAGCCTCCTTCCTGATATTCTCAGTTTTCTTCTCCGATTCTAAAATTAATTTGTTCAGTTTGGACAATCGAAAACATTTCTAGTCGATTTACGAGTTAGAAGCAATAACAATAGAATAGAAACAAATTCGATAAATTATTTTTCATGGGAGTAGTTCTTTGTTCGACATTCATTGTTTAATTCACGATCCAAGTTTGATTCTTATTGGAAATAGAAATAGAGATTACTTTATTGACAAGGACATTTTCAACAATGCATGATCAACGTCATGTGAAAAATAAATCTGTGGTTTTTGACAATTTCTTAGTCGTTTTCATTCAATTTTAAAAGTGCCATGAAGAATATTATAAGTTCATATAATTGGCATGTAACCATTCAACTGCACTATTGCTACTAGCCAATGAAAGAAATTAATAAATTCTCTTGTAGAGATTGGAAATTTCCTATGTTAGTCTAAACATTATGTTTTAGACATTTTCATATGCATCAAGAATAGAAGTAGAATATAATTCTTACAAACAAGCATCCAACATTCGAATGGAAGCACCATTCGAGTAAGAAAATCCAAAAAAAAACTTTTCTCTGATCTTGAGAGCATGGAAGTCTGAGCTTTGGGAGCCCTCCAAAATGCATAACTCAAGAGATGGAACAGATGCCGCTCATTTCCCGTGTGAACATCTGTTCTTCGACCCTCTTTCCTCATTCTCTCTTTCGTTCCTTCTTCTTCCTCTTGATCTTTTTTGTCCGCCAACCGAGGTCCATGCGAAAAGAAAATTATTCGCCAGTCGCTCGGCTCAAGAACAAGAGCTTCAAATGTGCACTCGATTATTCCCCTATCCAGATAAGACGGCACGAGATATTATTTCCCGGAGCTTTTTTAAAAATACACAAATTGTTTCTTAATTGCAACAAGGAAATTAATGTGAGCCCCTTGAGGGAGAGATGGGCTGTGATTAAAACAGTCCAGCTCAATAAAGTATGAAAAAACTGCTAATTTGTTTTTCATAATGTAAATCTAGACCAGCAGAGCTATCTTTTTGTACATAGCTTCTCCAACACACTAGGCAACAAATGAATATATAATATTATGGATTGAAACGTTTGTATGATCGGAGGGAGGTTGAATGACTCGTTCCTATTAGCATAATATGAAATCTTCTCAAGTATTCTATATTCGTTCACCTCTGTAAATTCCAGTTAACTTGAACGAGTCAATCGTTTTCTATTGCCAACAAATTCCTCAAATAAATAGTTATTCCAATTGACATGAGCCTACATATATTTCCAGTTTATCTCCTATGAAACCCCAATTGATTCCAAATCATTCTTCAATGAATAATTTACTATTACATCCATCATATTCATCCATTACATACCACAATATCAACCGGTTTTACTGTAAAAATAAATTGTAAAAAGTAATAACTAGTGAATACTTTCTGAACATGAGAATTGGAAGATTTCCAGTCTTTTTATTTGTGATTTTTTTCCTAGATCAATTTTAGTCAAGAATGAAATAAAATTGATTTCCAATACTTACAGAAAAACACTTACAGAAATATGTGTGAAAAAAAATAAATGTGAAGAAACTAACAGAATATGAAGCATAATCAATAATCAATAGTCGCTGACACAATGATCAATAATCACAAAGTAGTGGAAACAAAAGAAAAGCATCCTGAGGCTAGCCTGTGGAGGATGGAGTATCAGTTTAGTATATTTGCATTTCTATTAATTCAATTGGTTACTAATTAAATATAACAGTATCCAGGGCAAGACCTGCTGACCCGCTTCAATCTATACTGCACTTATAATCAGATTCAGATTCAGCTAACTTGTTGCTCAGGTGGGAAAAATGAATAAATATGATAATATAAAAAAGAAGGTAATTGCATGCGTCCTCCATATTTGATCAGTCATTTTAAATTCAATAAAGACTAAATTAATTTTTGCTAACTGTATGTAAAAACAATATACGTCATATAAAATTTGATAGTAAATTATTGTTTTCCTGTCTGACAATTATATTATAGAAATGAAAAAGCTGCTTGTGTCATCTAGTTGAATGAGTTATTCTCACAGGCGTTCTACAAATATATTTCTATTTTTGATTTCCTTTAAGGTTTCCGGCAATAGATTATAAAATTTTGGCGCCAAAAAGGCATAGAGATTTTCAAACATTGTGAGATCTGATCTAGGTCTTTCCAAATAGATTCGGTCTATCTTATTCAAAGAGGAGGAAAAGACTAACAATATGGATTTTGTTTCAACAAAATGCAATCCGCATTGGTATAGAATCACTCAAAGAGGAAGAATTGAAAATTGTCTTTGATTGCACAAGCTATATATGCTATCAAGCTATATTTTCTGTATTTTTGCAAATCTTACCTCTTCTAGTACCTCCTAATCAAGGTGAAATCAAGGAAACAGATGAACTGTTTCGCAAGTCATAGTAGATTGTAAGATATGTAAAAGGGTATTTTAGGAAGAGTATCAAACTTCAACATTTCACACCAAATTTGAATCAGGTCACTCTCAATCCTGGTTCTAAATCTACAATATTCCCATTATATACAATGGAAACCTTTCATTAAAACTCTGGTAGGGTTACCCCGATTTAAAAGTGAGTTATGATAAAGAAATGGAAGTGAGCATAAATTTTGTTCTTTCTTGTAAGCTGAGTCACTTATTTTGAATTGGAAGAAATGGACATGTATAATATCTATTCGATAAATAAGTATTATAACAATCTCCTTCAGAAGTAGCTTATTCACAAAACCATAAATTGAAGAACACAACTTTGACAAATCAGTTTAAATGGAATTGGCAGTATAACTACTACTATCTTTGCAATTCAGCAACTCAACACTCTCTTCCATGATGAGATTATTTTTATGTGGGTTGATATTATGGAAAACCATGGAATATCAGGTGTTAATTTAATCAGGTTTCTTCATCAGAAAATGGATTGATGAATTCATAACTCACCGCTCTTTTTCAGCGGAAGTACTGTTCACCGCGTTGCAGTTCATCTTTAGAAAATAGCAGCCAGCCAGCCAAGAAATAAATAGCACGAAGCTTTTCTATCAACTGATTACCTTATACGGTGAAGTTATATAGGAAGCGAACCTAAATACAGATATTTGTTCTATCATTATTATTGAGGTCAGCATCTGCAATCCAAAAAATTACTTGAATTTCAAAACAATCTTATCCAAGTCAAGATGCATCTTTGTCAATGACTGCAACAATCTTTTTATTGTTGCAGTCATAGATACGTGGCAAAGTTGCATCAACTGAAACAATGAATAATTTATTATTACAGTCATCCAAATACACACCCATATGCTTCATTTTAAGGGGCACGTTTTTCACAGTTTTCACGTTTGAAGGAGGAGCACAATTTAATCCGAAGATCGTATATCCACTGAAAAATATAATGATCCATATTTTCAACAATTGTAATCTTCTAAACATATGTTTTATAAAATATATCTAGTGGGAATTAAAGTACAATACAAGTTGATAAATAAATAAATATATATATATATTATCTCAATGTCCCATCTTTCCAAAATATTATGCTAGTGTATTTTTTAATTAATTATAATACACACATTCGCGAACAATTAAACACCAGTGTTTCTCAAAAAAATCTAACTTTCCAGTCGGTCAGCATGGTCCTGTTGTAGTAAGCCTATAGAAAGCAACATTGTGTCCTAAAGCCTAGGTCTAAAGCTGAACATTTCTGTCAGGCATACTTGGTTGTGGATATTATCCGTGGGCCTGAATTAAGGCAACAGGGACATCTTCTCGACCCGGCTGATCGCCTTGAATAATTCATGAGGTGCTCGCACCCTTTCCCAGCCGTATGCCGTACGCCGCCGTACTAGTCTTCTGTCGCGGTTAATCTTTCAACCTTGGATAAGCAAAGACGCGCATCAGCCGAAACTTTTTTAGCAAAATCCACAAAAAACTGTCAGCATTGGTTGTATAGGAATCATTGGTGTTATTCATGGGAAATTCTCAAGTGAAATTCACTATAGGCAAGTTGCTGCCCACTAGGCCTGCAAGGGAAATTTCCCACCAAAAAAAAACTTCATTATTATTAAAAAAGTCATCTCCTTGAAATCATAACAATTTTGAATTACTGTCTGGAATTGGAAAAATGATGGAAAATTGATAAGAGAATACCTATGCGTATGATACAATTAACTCTTCTAAGAGTAAATTGAGAACCCTTTTTTACTTTCCTTGCCCTACTACTAAGGAAAGTATTGCTTTCCAAAAAAAATTAAGGTACCCCAATTTCAAGTTTTCTATACGTTTCAAGGTCCCCTGAGTCCAAAAACATGATTTTTGGGTATTGGTCTGTGTGTGTGTGTATGTGTGTATGTGTGTGTGTGTGTATGTGTGTGTGTGTGTGTGTATGTGTGTGTGTGTGTATGTCTGTGAACACGATAACTCCATTCCTAATATTAACCGATCGACTTGGAATTTTAAACTTAAGGTCCCTATACCATGAGGACCCGACAATAAGAAATTCAATAAAATTCAATTCAAGATGGCGGAAAAAATGGCGGATAATTACTAAAAAACCATGTTTTTCACGTTTTTCTCGAAAATGGCTCTAACGATTTTCTTCAAATTTTTATCATGGATAGCTATTTATAAGCCCTATCAACTAGCATAAGTCTCATTTCTGGGAAAATTTCAGGAGCTCCGTAATATGCTTGAGAAAAATGGCGGAAAATGACTAAAAAACCATGTTTTTCACGGTTTTCTCGAAAACGGCTCCAACGATTTTCTTCAAATTTATACCATGGATAGCTATTTTTAAGCCCTATCAACTGGCATGAGTCTCATCTCTGGGAAAATTTCAGGAGCTCCGTAATATTCTTGAGAAAAATGGCGGATAATGACTAAAAATCCATGTTTTTCACCGTTTTCTCGAAAACTGCTCTAACGATTTACTTCAAATTCATACCATGGAATTCATGAGCACTATCAACTGGCATGAGTCTCATTTCTGGGAAAATTCCATGAGCTCCGTAATATTCTTGAGAAAAATGGCGGATAATGACCAAAAACCAGGTTTTTCACGGTTTTCTCGAAAACGGCTCTAACGATTTTCTTCAAATTCAAGTCATGGGTAGCTATTCATAAGTCCTATCAAATGACATGAGTTTTTTCCTTGGAAAATTGCAGGAGCTCCGTAATATTCTTGAGAAAAATGGCGGATAATTACTAAAAAACCATGTTTTTCACGATTTTTTCAAAATAACTTGACCGATTTTTTTCAAATTCATACTCTGTATAGTTATTTATCAGCTCTATTAACTGGCATGAGTCTCCTTTCTGGGAAACTAATGGGGGGTCCACCCCATCCTTGAGAAATGGACTTTGTAACCTCCTTCTCGTGCATGAGGTAGGTAGGTAGAGCAGTTCATAAAAAGAACACATAGTCGAGATATTTCATCTGTAGAACAGCTGTTTTGACGACTTTAAAAAAATGACGACTAAAAAAATCATTGAATTTCACAATTCACACAAAGGAAAAAGTACTCTGAAAACAATTATATATACACATATACAAAAGTCTGATCGTAGTTTCGAATATGAGCAAGGAAAGTTGTGTGAGTGTACCACACCAGATTTTTCATTATATCCTCACCCAGCAAATGTTGCCACCTTTTTGACCATTTGTCGACCAATGAAGAATGAGTAGGTGGAGCTAGAAATATTACCAACATCTACCGCCTCTTGGCATAGAGAAAAGATAGCATAAGAAGATATCCATCCCATGGTATAGATAGGGTGTTCATGTCCTAAATTTCACTGTTAACTCAAGCAGATAGTTCTAGTAATTCTTTTTCGTGAAGATATGTGACGCTGGTAATCTCTCATTACAAATTCCTTTTTCATATCATATACAGTTCAATAATTATTTTCTTAGTCTATATTATGTGAAATCATCTATAATTTTCCTGTATTGTAAGCTATTGTACATAAGTGTATAAGCCAGTAAATATTGTAATCTACATAAATAAAGTACTCAATCAATCAATCAATCAATACTATACCGTGCTTATACTCTCAACAGGGCAAAACAGTAATAATAGACAATAGCAGACAGTAAACGGCTTGAGTTAACAAAAATCGGCTTAAAATTTGGAACCTACACCATGTGATATCTTCTTATGCTATATTATCTCTATGCTTCTATTGACACAATTCAGAGTTATAGTAGAATCAAAATAACATCCGACTTGGAGGGATATGCGGAGCAGATAAATAGAGGGGGATAGAGAACCAGATCAACCAATTACAGTGATGAATTTAATCATAGGAAGAAGTTTTTGTATCATTCATTCATATAAAAGAACCTTATCATTATGCTAAATCATTATATTTATGCAAAAAGTTCTATGTTTCAATGATAAGATAGTGATATTCTGTTATTGTACTATTCTTTGGATTTTTTTTTTCATTTCAGAAGCGCGGTTGCCAAGTTGACGATCAGACTCAGCCGATGCAATGCTTTCAGAGAGGAAACTGGGTATCATGAAGTGTTGAATACTCACTAAAGACTACAGAACACTGTCCTCTTCAGCCCACGGTATCATCGCCGCCGCTGTTTCCCCATTTCTCTCTGCTCTGCATATCCCTCCAAGTCGGAAGTAGTTTTCATTCGACTATAGATAACAACATGTCTAAACAGGAGATAATAAATTAATGTAATGGAACAAGTGCTATCACAAATTCAAATTCTAAGTCAAGTGTATTTCTCACTGTCGACCAATCATAGGTGGCTCAAGAGTGAATATGTCCACAGTAAAAGTAGCTTAACAGTGTTGTTTTTCTATTACCCGCTCGATTTTACATGCAAATAGTTGCAGAATTTCAATGTTTCTCCTATACAATTTCAAGAGCTGTAGAGCTGATACTATTCCAATAATTCGTAGAGTTTCACCTGAATAATACACATGGGTAACTTTGGAAATGACAATTTGGATTTTTTTAGATGAGAATTTTACTTAAGCCACATTAGAGATGACGTCTCCATTATGTTTTTAAAGAGTTTGACTTGAGAAAAATATTCATGGGTAACATTAGGCATGACAGATTTTGTTTCAGTGTTATTGATCTGATCTTGAGAGGTTGGCGTCGTTTTTAGAGTCAGACAATCCGATTTAGCTTGTTTGGTAGAGTGCTGGATAATTCATTTCGGCTCTTGGCCCGGATGAAAAAGTAGGCATTTGCTCCCCTGAAGCCTTTGGAGAATGAGAAGGATCCAGCCTTCACTCGTACAAGGGTTCGCCATCGGATAAATTATTCAAAACAATTCACAAGATTCGGCGGCGCACAGTCAACATGCGCTACTGAGATTCACTTCAAACTGGCAGCATTGGTTTAATAGGGAGCATCAATTTTATTCATAAGGTATGCTGACAGTTCAGAGTGAATCTCACTTTACCTAACACTGACCTTTTCACTTTCTTTCATCCAATTTGCTGCTGTTGCTTCTTTCTGATTGGGCAAGAGAAAGCTTTCTTGTCAAGAAGTGACATCAAAATTAGACTAAAAATCTACAATTTTCAGTCGTGAACATTGTAGATGAGTTCTCGTTGTTGCAGATAACTTAATTAAATGAATAATGGCTCGAATTGCAGATTATATTTCTGCAACCTAGTACCTTATTGGTTCTTATTATTGTTGAACCTTATTGAATGCAAGGATTTTTCAACAACCTACTTAAATATCAGTTTTGGTTGTCAAACCGAAAATTGGTCTGAGTTATGAATTGATTTTCGCCATTTTCTTTTGTTACTTAGGAGACTTAAACACTCGATGTATTGGAATTTGCATCCACATCACCGCCACTTGCTCATTATAAAAGGCATTTCAGAAGGAATTTACAATAAAAATGTATCAGTAGCCTCATTTTATTCCAGTAGCTAAATTATGATGATTAGATTACCATGTTGAGAATTCTTTTGTGTAGAGCCTGAAAGAATTCCATGTTTTTTCTCAGGAGAAAATTAACGAGGTTCCATCTCAAATATGTAAATCAATACCAAAACGGCACTCTATACTGATAAATTATCTAATGGTGTAGCATTGTACCTCAATGCTTATAATATATTATGTGTTCAACAAATTTATTCATGTGATGGAAATCAATCTCTCAACAAAGACTTGCCATCTTCTTAATCAATCTATTATTATAAGCTGGAAACATTTTTGAAGGATTGTGTCAAGATTAAACCTTTTTGATACAAGATGAAAATAATCCCTGATAGGGAAACAGGGATGGATGAGGAAAATCCAGCAAATATAAGTAATATTCCAGTTTACGGGTTGGAAAGATCTTTTCGCCAGAAAATCATTAATCGTCAAAGCAGAAAGCTTTGGAAGTTTTAATGCTTCCAATGCATCAAGCATCGGAATCATCAAACATCATGAGAAATTCAATAATCATATTTGAGTTTTCCTGGTTGTCATGTAGCTGCTCTTTTACTCTGATAAATAAATGATGCATCTGATGACCAACCAATGATTTTTGCGACCAAAGATTCAGCGATCTCGATTTCTATTTGTAATAATTTATTGTACGATGGGGTGTCATTTGCATCATTAATTTTACAAAAAAGAACATTGGTTTAGAGTAATCGTTGAAGCATGAATGGATTGATGCATTTCTGTAGAGAAAAATTCGATTACATTGTGACGGAAAGTTTTGAAAAAATATGACGGATAGCTGGTGTGAGGACGATTTTGTGCTATAGTGGGATTCACTTTGAATTGTCAGGATTCGTTATGAATAACATCAACGCTTTTCATTCAAACAATGCAGACAGTTTAAAGTGATTCTCAACGAAAGGACTCGCAGCCAGCAGTATAATATAATGAGACGACAGCTCCATGATAGAACGCCAGCTCCGGATTATTATAGAAATAATGATTTCGGCGTTGATGATGCCGATTATAATTATCATTATCAAGCTAGAGATAGTAGTCGATGATAAAAGTTCAGCGAAATTATTTTTCTTTCTCGGCGCACAAGAAGCTGTTTGAACGAGACAAGTGACTTATTGCGACGTCGCCTCTGTAAATTATTATCGTCGTTATTTTGCCGAGAAAGGGATTATTGTTGATCATAATCGTAGTCATCGCGGGGGATGGAGGGTGGATTGAAGCAGGGAGGTAGAGTGACATTAATGGTTCCCCCCTCTCCATTCTCACCCACGACCAAATTCGCGTTGTCTTTTAGAGAACACGGAATTATGTCACTTATAATCCTTCACAACTCCAACTAGCTGACATTATCGTTAGCGATAAGAAATCTCGCCAAGTAATTGGAGCAAAGTAGGGTTTGGGAGTTGCATTTCATGGCTCAGAGTTGTCATTGTTTTATAGCCTATTATGGCATTAAAGTAGACTTCATAATTATTAACATACGTATACTAGGAACTTGATGAGTACGTGGAATAAGGGATAATTAGTTGAATAATTGCGTTTTTATAATGGAATCTCGAAAAACATGAGCTTCGACACTATACATATTGTTGAAAAACAAATAAACAGTAATTCGTTGGTCACCCTGACGGTCGTTGACCAAGGGTTTAATGTTTGTTATAACTGTGAATATCCTTTTGTATAATATTGGAAATAATGTGAGAATAAAATCAAATTTTTCACTCATTCATTCAGTAATTTGTTGGAACATGCTGTTATTAGATCCTTTGGAAATGTAATATTGGAACTTTGAACGAATATAATCTAATATTGTTTCATCTCTCCATCCAACATCTGAAGTCATGCTTCTTGCGCTTGGAGAAAAATACTCAGCTAATTTTCCACGCTAGTTATTATTCCCAAAGTCTCTTTCGTGTAAGAGACTCACTGTAACTCCTATTTAGATAATTCGAGATAGACAAGACCGCAACAAGAAAATGAAATAGGAATATCGCTTCACTTTCAAACCTTGTCTCAAACATTCTGTGTTTTTCGCTCCTTTCCATGCTTTCCAGCATGGAGATGGTCATGTTGAAGTACTCTTTGACTCGTGGCCATGTTGACGTCTCTTCTTCACGTCAAAGTTCATAAAGTCAAATTAATTGGTTACTTGTAATAATTATTGTTGAAGTTATAAGTGTGGAGCTGGATCTAGCAATTGACAAATGCTCGGTTTGATTCCTACCCGCAATATTCTTGTCAATACTCCCATCCAAATCTTATATTATGTGTAATCATTATTCACCTGAATTGACGTTGTGACAGCACATTCCATAAGCGGGCTGACAGATCTCAAATTGATAGATAACGGCTGACGATCGAAAAGATAAGGTCTACTTGCCAGCCAGTTATCATTGGATTACTTTCCTTCAATTTATACTATTCTGTTATGAAATTTAAATGTTATTGTAAAACTATATTTTAAATATTTTTTGTACATCTCTCAGAAAGGTGTTCTTTGAATTTCCCCTCTGGCTCTGTAATTTTATTTTGTTTTATGGAGATTATTGTTCATTTCTCTGATTTTGGCCAATGGAACTCAATGAATTGATTTTGTTTCATTGAGCTTATTTAATCTCACTCACAAATTGTGAGTTTGATCTTGAGTTCTTACCCCTCACCTCCATAACTTTGGGAAGGGTGTCAGCCTTATCTCCGTTGTAACGGTACTGTCTCCCGGCGACTTGCAATGGAGCTCGGCTGGTTTCACTCTACTCTAGACTCTCGTTGTATGGTGAAGTGTGCGGACGGCGATTTGTTTTTTTTTTTTTTTTTTTGCTACTGCAAAAACTGAATAAATGTGATATACTGGTGCTTGCGTGTAAAAAAACTGATGCCAAAACCCGATGCTCTGCCGACTGAAGTACATCCGTGGAAAAGTCGATGATTCTTTTTCAAATTATTACAGCAGACGACCCTTAGGTGAAGGCAGTTTCCACAACGCTCATCAAATTTTCTCCAGCTATTTTATTTATTGCCAATATTATTTGCAGTTACGGTAGTCTTCATAGTGACAGGATTGGTTTCATCATTTCCGCATCGTCTGGAATAAAAGTATTTATTTTGTACGATACTGCATCCTTTATCTAGCTACAGGTTCAAGAATACTATGAACTATTCCAATACCTGAATATATTTCTCATTCCAACATAGCCAGCGATATAGCCAACAATATTGCTAACAATATAGCCTAGAATATAAGCAATATAGAGATATGTACACTAAAGCAATATAGTATATAGTCAATTATCGATATATTTTACAACGTATGAAATTTAAATTCATGATAGCAGATCCATTTCTTGCATACAAACATGCATGAAAACGGCCTGTGAGTGAGCAAATTGATTTCACACCTGAATGACATACTGCATGTCGGTAGAAAAGTGAACAAATCCTGTTGTGATGAATCAGTGAACGATATGGAGATGGAATGACATTTGGATCTCAAAGCAAAATTCAAGGTACAAAGAGAGAGAGAGAGAGAGAAAGAAGGAGAGTGAGAGATATTGAAAGGTAGAACAGAATCACTGCCTCTATTTTCTGCTCTGGACCATGTTAAGGCTCAGAATATATTAAACTCAACCCTCCAATACAATGAATAATTGAAAAAACAAAATATTCTATAAATATAAGAAGATAGTATGAAAGTGTGGTAGAACAGACAGAGTGAGATACAAATTGATGTGGTGGAAGGAAAAGAGAAAGTGATCGAGAGAGTTATCTGTGAAAGTGGTAAGGTCCAAGGCGAGCGTCTAATAGAGCGTCAAAGGGCCACTTACCAACCCTGACAAAGTTAGCAGAAGTGAAGGTGTTGCCGAAACGACGACAACCCACTGAAGTGGGGGGAGGGGTTGCTCTTATGGTGGGGTTGGGGACAAGAAAGTAACAAGGAAGAGGAAGAAGGGCTTCCTGAAATCTCCCGACTGTTGTCAGCTCAGCATCCCTGTCGTCATAGTTTCTATTTTAAAACTAAGTCGCTCACGGATAATTCAGTTATGTAAGCAGACAAAGAGAAGCAGCAGCCTAGTTGTAGCTGAGGTTGATTCGTGTGAGAGAGAGAGAGTGTGTGTGAGAGAGGACACCGCACAGGAGACTGAGAACCATTCTCCAACTTTGTCGAGTCCATTGAATGAATGTGTCCAGTGGGAAGCATAGCTGAAGAAAGTGCAGCAAAGTTAGCGTCTTCTCAACCCTCTGCGACTCTCTCACTATCTTTCTCTCTCTCTCTCTCTCTCACTCTCTCTCTCTCTCTCTCTCTCTTCACAACCCTCTCCCCCACCACAGTTAATAAAAGGCTAACAGGAGACACCTTTAACAGCTCTTGTCCCTTCCCGAAACTTCGCAACTTGCTTGCGCTATCCCATTGTGACCTTTAAGGCTTGCTCTTGTTCTCCTACTTCTTAATTTCTGTTGTTTTATTAAAAGATCAACGCCGGTCCTGCTGCATTTTGTCTCCTCTCCTCTCCTTTTCCCAAAGTGATTTCGGGACTTGTTTATGAACTGAAAGCAGCGTTCATCAATGATTAAAGTGAAATCTGACTGAGCTACAACAATCTGGCATGAGCTCATTTTTAATCGATTGGATAAGTTCAACTGGTCGGGATTCCAGAAATTGTTGATGTGATGAAAGAAAGATTTTATGATCTTCAAAGTGGAATTGAGCTCTAATGAAGCAAACAGGTGAAATCTATTCAAAATTAATACTGTAAGTAAAATATAAATTATTTATTTGTAGAGAGTACATTTCCTAGAGAACATAAATCAACTGTTCCTTTTTGACTCCACTTCTTTTCTCACTTATTCACTCTAAAAAGTTTAAAAGTGAAACGGTAGCAGTGCTAGAAATGGTTCAGTCACGAGAGAAAGTCGGCTGCTGTTACGCTAAACCGTGAGATTTCCTTGTCTTTCAGTATTCAACGTTTCTACATCGAAGTGAACCCTTGTAGCTTGAATTGAGTTGATCTTGAACTTTTGGAATTCTTATTTCCAAGAAAATTTGGAACTCATTCACTCATATGCTTTAGATTATTCTCAATTTATTCAATTGAAGCTTATCAGTGCAGTCGAGCCATCAATGATATCTGAGAGAATGATGAATTCATAATAGCATAGAACCATATAATAACCAATTATTATCAAATCTATTAATCTATCAATCACTGGTTAGAATAATGTATATGGCACCAATCTTTATGGCTTTTCTTTGATAATAGAATGCAACATTTGATTTGTCTTCGCTACAGTATTTAGATGCTGAGCTGGAGTCAATTAGAGGGGATAATATCAAATTTAAAGCAATAAAATTAGATTATTCAATCTTGTGATTGTTTTAATATCACAGAAATAATCATTGAGATTGGAACTAAGAAATTTGACTTTTTTCCTTTTTCTGTCTAGCGTGATGAATCTCATGCAAAGATGCAACAGGCTCGCTACGCCATATGACAAGAACATATTTTTGATCCAATACTATTCAAATACAATGGCGAATGAATGACTAGGAAACAGAACAACATGGCTGTGATACAAAGCAATTTCTTTACCCACTATTGTTCATGGTGGATGCATTATAATTCATACAATTACACTATCACAAACGTTTATATAGATTGGAATCCATGAAACCAAGATGCATCAACTAGTCAATGACGAGTGTATTGCTAGAAAACAGGAAAATATGACTGCGTTACAAAGCAATCTTTGCAGCCAACATTGTTAGACTGCGAACGCATTTGGGCCGATTGTGCTATTGCAAGCAGCTCACCTCACCTCACCAGCGTCACCACCCCAAACAAAGTTATCGAGCTGCCTCAGTGTGCCGTGCTGTGTGCTTTGTGTGCTGTGTGCTGGGTAAATATGTAAGACTACAACGAGCAGTTCATGTGTGGCATACTTTGTATCGCTGGCTGCGCCTCCACAACCAACAACCCCTACTTTACCCCTCCCCCCCCACAACAACCGCCCCTTCGTCTTATCATCTTGGAATTGCGGCCGCCGCCGCCACGGCCAACTAGATCTCGTGTCTCGTCTCTCGCATCTGCTGCCGCCTGAATACAGATGTCGTTTCCTACAACGACGTCGACCGTCGACGGAAATAGCGTCACCAGCTCATCAGACTGCTTCCTGCTTCAACACCCCCCTCCCCTCCATCACACACCATACCAACCCGAACTTACTTCTCCTTCTCATCTACTGGCTGCTGCTGGCTTCTTCATTTTCTACTACCTTCGTTTCGTTCAAACCCCCCCCCCCCTCTCACAACAGAGACCAACTTACGATTTGTGAATCACCGCGCCTTCTCCTAGCCAACCATGTCTGCAAGCCACCTCTTTATCGTCATCGAACTAGTGAAAAATAATAATAACCTCGACGTCTCTGGAATTTAAGATTTTCAGCTTCAAATCACCCGGCCGTTAGCTGGGGAATGATGATGATGATGATGATGATGATGATGATGATGATGTCGATCAGATGTGATGACTGATCAGATTTCTCAACCGCTTCCCTCCGTATCTTATTTCTATTTCACGTAGCCACTTTCTCTCTTTCCTCATACCATCTTACCCCACTTTCTTCTTCTCTCCCATCACCAACATTGAACGGTTGATTAGAAAGGATATACCTAAATATAATTTTTCAAGAATAGACAATCAGATATTCGAAATTCACCTTCTCAAATGGATAAAATACACTTATTCTACTATTAACAAATTGTATCTCATATCCTTACAGTTGTGTTGTGAGTGATGTTGTGGTACTTTTCCATCAAACTTGTGTTTTCACTGTATCTCATAATATAGTTGCTTAAAGCTCATAATTATACACTCATAGTTTCAATATTATTGTAAGCTAATAGTATCCAGGCATATTCCAATCTAAATCAATAAAGAAATCCAATCTAAAATCCAATGTTATACTGACACACATATAGCTATCATGGAATCAGCTCTCTCCTCACTGCAAGAAGAATGTTATATACACATTATATGCCTACAATCTAGTCTGGTATAGGTGGATGAATGGATGCGATGTATATCAGTGGAGTACCGTGAGAAAAATTAATTTTCAAAAGAGTTTTGAAGATTCTTTCTCAAATTCAATGTTCATAATTATTGAGTTGGTATAAGAAGTTTATGGACCCATTGAAGATTCTTGATTGGAGAGTGAAAAGAGATTTCCATGTGAGAAGAAATTTCAAAGTTAGATTGGCCGGCAGGTCGCAATTGAATGTATTTTCGTAATTCCAGCTGTGATTCGAGCTATATTCACTTAAAAAAAGAAAGAGACCGAAAACCAATCCCGTTTGAGGATTAAGACAAAGAAGGTGTGCAAACAGAAAAAACCTTCATTATGCTGAAAAACCTCTCCGAAAGGTTTTGTTTATTTAGGTAAGGCAATTTGAAAATGAGCCCCTAATAAAATGCAAACGATCCCTTTTATATCCTCTCAAGCTTTGGCGACAAATAAGGGTTGGTTTTTCAACCGGCTTAACGAAGTCGTAACGGAGACCTTTCGGGCGACCGCATGCCGAAAATTACTATGAAGTGACAGAACCCGTCCAATTCGATTCTCTGATTGCCATGCGAAATTCGATTTGCCAGCCATGCTTACTCTACCAATGCTTCTCATCAGTCAGAAATAAGGAGATTATATTATACTTTCATTATAATAATTGAATATGATTATAATATATAATTATATTGAACTATGACCACTCAAGTTGATGTAATTATAATTTTTAAATACTGACAATCGAAGCCTCAAAGACTGAGCATCGTTTATCTTGAGAAGGGGTGTACCTCTATTTGGCTAACAGAAAATTATGAATGATTTGTGAGTAAGCTTGTCAATTCAAATAATGTATGACTACATCAAAACAGAGTTGAAAATATTTCATTCATCAATTCGATTCGTATCAGTCTAATCTAAACGCTTCAACTTTCAACTGTTTTTCCTTATACAATTATATTCATATCTAACAATTAAGATTTGTTTTCTTCTTGAAAAATAATGTGAATTTAATCAGCCAACTATAGTTACTAAGGTGAACCTACAGCCTATTATGAAGTCTATAAAGTGTGCAATAGCATAATATAATTGTACTAGCTTACCCGGCGAACTTCTTACCACCAAAAAGTCAATGTATTTCATGTCACACTTGACTTTATTTGGTGAATCAGTAAATTTATCTGACAATCAATATTTTTATTTACATCTCAATACGGACTTCCTATTTGCTTAAAACTACCGTTTTAATACCAGTAAACAATTTTATCACAGAGTGACGTGTTTATTACAGCTGGTAAGCTCTTATGCTAAATCATTATTATCACAACATGATCTTGAATCATGATGATCTTCCCGTTCTACGTTAGCCGCTCGGCCGACAATTTCGGAAACATAGGTCTGTAAAATGGATTAATATATAATTATTATTATCCCCCTATTAAAATGTCTGGTCAGAAACCATCTCCAATATTCACACAACATATTCCCAAAGTTTCATGCCGTTCTGTCAAGTAGTTTTCGAGTCTTCAGGGAACAAACAAACTAACACACAAACAGACATTCATTTTCATAGAGAATGTGGAGATATAAATTTTTTGGGGTAGAAGAATCATTTCCATATAGACCTAAATGTGTGATTGTAATTTGACAATCATAGGATTAAAATAATACGAATAAATCTGTTATTTAGGAAATTTCAGAATTACTTTCTTCATTGAAATTATTTCTATTATTTTATTACTTTTTTACTATTTCATCATTATTATTTTCCCCCCATCTAGCTTTACGTCTATAAACTACATTTCTGGGTAGGCCTACTCTCCGGTTTTTTCCTCCCAGTATGCCTTCATTCTCTCTGAGAATGCCTTCTTTCTAACTTCAATCCATCTAGTCTCGCTCCTTCTACAAGCTTCCATTGGCCTGACCTCCCAATTTTCAACGCATTTCCGATATTTTTCCCTGTCAGTTATACTTTCTTCAGGAATTCTCGCTAGTTTGAGATCATTTTTTAACATTTCTTATCCAATCTCCTCAATTTTTGAGGAAGCAGACATATTCGACTATTCTTCGTGCTATTCTGCTCACGGAAAGTCTTTTAATATGACCAAAAAACTTTAGTCTTCTCCTTCTCATTTTCGAGACCATATTAGAGTGTTTTTCGACTACACAATTTTTCTGAAGTCTAAAACCATACTCTGTGTGTCTCGGGCCAAGAATCTTCCGGATTATTTCCCTTTCCTTCTTCAAAAGAACATCCAAATCCGTTTTACAAGCGAGCGTCAATGTTTCACTCGCATATGTCATGGAGGGTTTAATAACAGTCGAATAATGTATAATTATGCTATTAATGGATACGTATTTTTTATCATAGATTTTACTTACTAGACCTTTTCGTGTATTCTTAATACTGTCATTATGGGCTTCTTTCTCCGAGATATTTTCACCCAGATATTTAAAATTGAGTACTTTTTTATCATTCTATATTTGGTCTCAAGCTCTCTAGATTCCGTCTTATGAAAAGTGGATACCGCTTTTCGAAGGAAATTCGTAGTCCAATCTTATCAGCACATTCTTTCAAAGTTTCTATCTGCTCAATAGCCTGTTCTCCAGACTCAGCAAAAATTGCTAAATCATCCGCAAAGACCAAATTTGTGAGTTTTCCTTTTTTCTACCGTGATAGATTGGACTCCAACTATTCACCTCATTCAAATCTCGTTCCCACTCTTCCATAACTTTGGCTAAAGATAGGTTAAAAAGTAGCGGAGAGAGTCCATCTCATTGTCTTATTATTATTATTATACAACAACTTCTACTTTTCCTAAAATCGCATTTCTTATCCCACATCATTCACATTTAACATGTAAGCTTATATTGTAATTTTATAATCATAAAATTCATGAATATGTAATTTCAGAAATTCAGGAATCGCCTCCTCAATCGAATTCTGATATCAACTTGCTCACACATCACATGCATATGCCTGCCATGTATTTGTAGTTTGACGAGCATAAAACTCGTGAATCTATTACTCCAGAAATTCAAGAATAAGTTTCTCCATGGAAAATAGAGCCGGAACAGTGGAGGCGGACTAATGATAGGAGGAAATCGTTTGGAGATCCGTCAAGCTCATTGAGGCATTTTGAATAAGAGCAGCGCTGTGTCGCGTTGCAAACGCTGCGACAAGACGACAGTCGACAGCTTGAAGAGTGGCGACGACAATTTGAAGCACGTAGGCGTCAGTTGTGAAGTATGCGGCGATTAGGCTTTTCTTGAGGCGTCGGTTGTCGTCGGGTACTGAGGGGGGTGAGGGGAGGAGAGGAGTGAACGAAGATGGCGTCAGGAAGGAAATGCGAAGGAAGTGTTGTTCCGACGAACGAACGCAGCCGACGCTCACTGCAGAAAGGCATCATGGCAACTACTTGACGCGCATCCAACTGCCAGCATTAGCTGAATGAGAAGCATGCAGAGGAATGCTGACAGTTTCAAATGAATGCCACTAAAGTGAAATTTTGTCTTGTGTGATTGAACAGTACAAAGCAGCGCCAACAGCTTGCTATCCTGCTAATTCAACAGGCTGTATGCGATTCAACTTGTTCCAGTAAGTGTGTGTGGCAGAGCAGTAGGCTGCCTAGTCAATCAACATCTCTCGACAAAATTTGAACGATAGACTCATCTGTTATATCGTGAAATTAGGAAATACATTCATTTGTATTCAATATCCATGTAATCAAATATCATATTAGAAAAATAACAGACTCATAAATAGATAGTATGTTTCAATGGTGACTTATGGCAACCATATGAAAGTAATAGACACGTGACTTATTATATTCCATCATGTATGTCTGTTGTAATGGGGACAAACTTCAAAAAGGGAATTCTATAGTCGACTTGCTGAAAACTCAACTGAGGACAACGATATTCATGTAGCCTACATGACGACGCTCAACCAGAACTATCAAGATATACAGACGAGATGCCACAATCAACAGCTCTCTCGTCACGTCATCTCACAAAAAGGTCTTCAAAAACACCTTCAACAACTGAAACAGTCAATCAACCTAAACAACTACACATTAGCAACAGAAGAACTGGATAAAATTCGAAATTTGAAACTCACAACCTGCAGTAAGACAGATAGCGAAATATTGGTGACTTTCAAAATACCAATAAAGAGGAATTTGACAACAGCGCTATTGCAGATACAATCAATACCGCTTCATTGGAATGGTCATACCTGTCACTTGACCTTCCAACATCACCTCATTTTGAAACAAGAAAGCAACCTGAAAATCCTTTCCGAAGATGAAGAAGAAGACTGCAAATTCAAGCAGAAAGGACTCTGCTTGATCCCAAGAACCAAACTTTCATCTACCACGGCCACAAACACTTGTCTACATCTCTTATCAACTGAAGCTGAAATGTCAAAACTTCATCAAGTCTGCAAATTCAAGTGTTTGACAAACGACGATGAGCAGATCACACGCCTTCGTGAGGATACATTTCTACTCCACAACCCAAGAGAGACTATGAAGATTCGGTGAGGAAATACAACCAAAACAATCCCAGGAAGCGGACCAGGAACACTGTCTCTTCACATCCCTTGCGCATGCGAACTTTCAGACAACAACGACATTCTGATCACCACACTCTATCCTTGTGATTCTCGTTCCCATCCCTTGCCTAAACTTATCAATTTGATTCCTCACATGTGGACGAACTCAACAAAACTCTCTTTACCAATTTTTGAACTCGAGAAAATACCTGAATATCTCAACTTATCAGATATGTTAAATGAGAATTGGCATATTCACTTCTCGACATTTGAAACACATAATTCATTTTCTAACGATTTCTTCGAACATATAGAGATGCCAACCAGTTTTTATCTGCTAGGAGTGAATAATAAATTAATACTATATGTAATTATTTTTTGGCAAATTCTTCTGACTTCAACTTTAATTTATTCATGTATTCGAAGTTATATTTGAAGTAAGGCAAGAGCTATGATGTCTCCTCCAATACGCACTCCAGTCGTGGACTATCCCCTGGAACAGCTTTGAACTCTAATCAACAATGCTTTAAATTATTATCTTATTCTCATATATAGTTTTATTGAAGTTTCCAGTTTCATTTTGAGTTACAATTTACTTAAATCGATTACTTAGTTCTCCAAAATATAATCTGTTTTGTTTATTCTTTTAAAATACAGTTCCTTTCTCATGGCTTATAGAGTTAGATCAATTTAACCTCTCGCAAGCCAAGCGATTCCCCCATTATAAAATGTTACCATGATGTCTAGGGTTGTTCTCACAACCCTATAATACCAGCTCAATACCATATATAATATATCCCCAAAATTGCCAATAACAATATTACCCCATTACACTGTGTTGATATTCAATTTTGACCGAATATAAAACAATATCGATTGCTCAACAATGTACAAAGCGACAAATGAATGATGCATGGAAAAACATGAGTTGTTTCAAAAAAGATGAAGGTGAAGAAGAGAGGATTTCGTTGATGTGATGAACCATCTTAATTCACAATGATCCTGTTACATTATACAGCACAATGACATAGTTCCGGAATGCACTATTGAAATGTATGTACTGTATTGGAGCAAATGATGAAGGCGTGGATTGGATCCTAAGAAGTTGTATCAATTCCTCGAGAATGTTTTGGAATAGGGGAAATACTTCAATCTTGTTGGCACTGTCAACTTCAGTTGGAATTCTGGTCATCTTTTATCAATGAATCAGTAACAGAATATGAGAGTAGCAACTTCCGATAATAATATTTATTCCATTAAATTTAGGGAAAGTTTTTCAGTCTTTCTCCTCTCTAAATTGTTGCAATTTATCGTTGATCCAATCTTATTATTTCATCCAATCTTCCGAGCTTATTATAACAGAAAGGTTTCTTCCTCTTCTTTAAATGAATGTGAGAAGTGAATTAGCATATCCAATTCTTCATTTCCATTTTACCTTGAAGGTAACATCAGCAGACAGAACCATCACCCATTCATCTGAGCTGGGTCTATTTGAATATGCTTACTTTAAGTAAAATAACAGTATGAAAAGTGGTCTATCTAGCAGGATCAATTTTGAATAATTATAGTGAAGACATTACAGGAAACCTTGAAACATCTTTAAGACTATCATATGTATCGAATTTATGGCGAAGGAACGAAAATTCAAATTAAAGAGGGCAGGAAACCCACACAAGAAAAATAGATAGTAATCATTATTGGACGATCATCCAAGCCTGAAATCGACTTTGCCGAAGAATTGAGCGACTCAGTTTGGGTCATTCTTTATTCTACTTCAAAATCCTCTCCAACTTCCAAAGCATGGTTGGGCAGGGGAGAGGAGAGCGAGGGTGCTGAACAGGGATGCACTCAACTATATAATTGAACTGCGAAACTTTCGACTTTCTCATTCTTTGCCAGTTTTGATATAAAGATAGCTCATTACCAACATGCAGGAAGTTGAATTAATGAAACTTGGATACATCATGAAACATATTTTCCGATTGCAGAGCCTATAGACTACCGTTTCATTGTGTTATTTTCAGATGTAAATCAATTATAATTCAAATTGAAGTAGATCACTTTCTACAACTTATAAATATACTTCTCATTTCTTCTCTTGTCGAACTTGAATTCATTTCATTACTTCTTGTTTTCAATAAATCCCTTGTAAATTCATACTCCCACATAGATAACAGGTATCATCCATTGGTGGATTGATGCCATGTAATTTCATTTTTTCATGAAAAATTCTGACATATTTTTCACATAATTATGTCATTGTTAAAAATTTCCCTCTTGATAAAACCTAATAATACATTTACATAGCAAGAAAGGAACGTATGATTCTAATCAACCGTTTTCATGTAAATATTTACATTTTGTGAAATCCTTCCTATTGCATTATAATCTCAAATCAGTTCAAATAACACACTGAACTCTAGATTGTTAGCACGTTTGGGAGAGTATTAAGTTCTAAAATTGCATTAAAGCCCACCGGTATCAGTTTCCAATGTGCTGACAGCTCCCTATAGTGAGATACAGTACTCTTCAAAGTTCCACCATTAACAGTTGAATGGGAAGCATGAATGTTGATTTCAATAAATGCTGACAGTTCTAAGTGAATCTCACAATAGCAGTCGATATATTTATTGTATTTCAAAGCTGTTCCTCTGTATTCTACAGTTTTGAGTGGTGCTGATTTGATAATCTCAGATAATTGACAAAGTAGTAGCAATCGAAAACTGCTCAAATATTAATTGACCGAGCGAAGTGAGGTCTAAAGGTGCGTACAGATTTACGCGCAGCGAACATAAGCAATTCACTTTTAATCAGCTGATACCAAGCTTTTTATATCTGTAGCTTACCGTTTCTGTAAAAATACAGATATGATCAGCTGATTAAAAGTGAATTGCCCATGTTCGCGGCGCGTATATCTGTACGCACCTTATGATGCAAGTCGACGGTTTGGCATTTCTCTTAAATGTTTATATGTTGCGCATTTAATGCAAAACGCGGTAATAGATTTTAATGAAATTTGACAGGTATGGAGGTATGTTCCTTTTTAAAAGGCGCGTCGACGTATATACAGAGTGGGGCAGAGTGGACTCCCTGATATGATCGGTTAACTGTATAAAAACCATACAAGATTATTACAAAAGCTTTTTATTCCTGAAATATAAATACAATGCAATTTATTTTTCATTAAGTTTTAAAAATGATATCGTCCAGGTGACGACCTTGACGAGCGATGCACATATTCAGGCGTTCCATGAAGTTTTCAAAAACTCTACGCAGCATATCTGGCGTTATTCCAGTGATAACATCAACAATTGCTTCCTTAAGGGCTTCCAAGGTCCTTGGTCGAACTTTGTAAACCTCAGATTTGAGGTAACCCCAAAGAAAATAATCGCATGGGCTTAGATCGGGGGAGCGAGGGGGCCATGGAACATCTCCTCGTAATGAGATCAAGCGGCCAGGAAACCGTTGTTGCAGAAGTTGGCGAGAGCGACGGGCGGTATGAGCCGTGGCACCATCCTGTTGAAACCAAAAGGCTTCCAAATTATTTTCCTCACCATACTCCTCAATTCTGGGGCAGAAAAAGTTCTCCAACATCTGACAATAGCGCACAGCGTTCACAGTAACGGTTGCACCTTCCGATTCAAAAAAGTAGGGGCCAATTATGCCTATGGAGGACACAGCACACCACACAGTCACTTTTGGAGAATGAAGAGGTTTTTGGTGAAGAGTTCGTGGGTTTTCAGCTGCCCAGTAACGAAAATTTTGTTTATTTACTGTGCCCGAGAGGTGAAAATGTGCTTCATCACTAGACCACAGAATAGTGCCGTGTTGTAAAGAAGCCAGTATTGCATTGCAAACATCTGTACGTTTAACAAAATCTGCTGGCATCAATTCTTGAACAACCATCAACTTATACGGGTGTAAATTGAGGTCTGAGTGTAAAATTCGCCTCACCGTTCTGGCCGACATTCCAAGAGCAGCAGCATGTTTCCGCGCAGAGCGCGATGGAGATTGTTCAATAGACGCTCTTACCGCCATTATGTTCTCTGGTGTCCTCACACTCTTTGGTTGTCCGACTGGTTTTCTAGGCAGTGCAGATCCGGTCGCCCGTACACTTGTAATCCATTTCCTTATGGTTTTAGCATCGGGAACACTATCATGACGTTTCAAACCAAACCGTCTACGAAATGCACGCTGGGTCGCCACCACACTATCCTTATTTTTAAAGAATGTTTCGACTACAAAACCACGATGCTCGCCTGTCCACGGCATGGTGTCTACTAATAATGGCGTCTTTTCCCCACCACATGGAACCTCTCCCACTCCACTAACTCGCGCGCGTACTCTTCAGTGACTGATTGAAACTAGGGAGTCCACTCTGCCCCGTAAACAGTACGGTAGTATTATCCATTTCAAGGATAATATAAAAAATATAAAAGGAAAAAGAGCCTCCTTCATACGCCAATATTAGAGTAAAAATCAGACTATAGAATTATTCATCATAAATCAGCTGTCTAGTGGACTATAATACTACCCGTTCAAAAACATCGAACATCTTGAAAATGTATCTTTCCATCAACGTTAGTAGACAGTTGACTATAATGCTACCCGTTCAAAAACATCGAACATCTTGAAAATGTATCTTTCCATCAACGTTGTAGACAGTTGCAGCCAGACCTGATAACAGCGCTCACACTCACATTCCGGTACGTTAGGACAGAAAGCTCTATGTTTATTTAGGATTTTTTCTAGACATTTTCAATTGATAAATTATTTATTGATTTTTGAGAAAACATATCAACAGGTCAATGTAATTCACTGAGCGCGAGGTCTACTGTTCACAGAACTACTAGTTTAACTAAATATGGAACAGTATAGATGGACCAGTATATGCACCATTCATGAATGTACAATCTGTGTGCTCTCATATATTGATAGTTTCTATACAATATTTAAGAATTACTGAGGGATTGATCCTGTTGATAATTAGTAGTAACATGATACATCAGTTGAAAGGAGAGAGGTGGGCTACAACTGAGGTTGATTGTCGCTCTCTTCTTCCCTAGTTGCTCCATTGCTCCACGTGAAAGTTGCTCTATTGCGTTCCAGTTGGGATCACCGTACACTAAAAGCTACAACTTTATTTTCTGCTGAGTAGCACACTAGCGCGCGTCCAGTCAGAGGCTCAACCCTCGACCCTTGTTTGAGTTTTCAGTTGCAGAGAGTGAGAGAGGGCGAGAGAGAGAGACAGAGTAAGCCAGCGTAAATGCCATGTACCTCAACACACACACGACCTTTGTTTGATTGTATTTGCTCGTTTGTTAGCCCGTTTGAAATTTCACGAAATGTCCCATGAAACGAATGCTATTTACTGAACAGCCTTTCTAATTCGTATTTGCCTTGCAAGTTGGGTTGTTGGCTAGTGAGTAGAAAACGAGAAACTGGTTTATCCCAATCCACTGAGCAACTTTCAACCTTCAGAAGCAAAGTCCACTGGGGCCAGAGTTGAACATGTGAATCTAACCACATCCCAAACAGACTCAAAACTGAGAAAACGATCATTTAAAATATTATTGGCAACATTGAAATTTAATTTGAGTCTTCCTCAATCGAACTATCGTGAGTTGGGGCAATTTAGTGAAGCATCTAGTTATTACACTCCAAATGTAAATATAAATGTTTTCATTTTTAATTGAATCAAATTTCTTGTCGAAATTCTGATTTCATATTCAAGTATTCCTATAGGTATAGGTGACAAATGTGTGGAAGTCACATTCTTCAGCAAGAGATCAGGAGATCCAAAAAATTGATAGCTGGAAATCAAGTCAGAGTTGGAGCGTTTTTGAAATTTGAAAGTCGAACCACGGGCAGTTTATTTTTGTCATTCAAGTTCAATTCTATGAGCTTAGCACCTGGCAAGACAAAATATTCATATCGTCTTCCATCTTCCAAAAATATAAAATGTACTTATAATTTTGAAAGCGTATCAGCAAATCTTATCTTGTGAGATGTACTGATGAGATTGCAGTCGTATGTGAATGAAAACTTGAAAACTTCTGTTAGAGATCATAAGTGATAAATATGTAAGTGAATCATTACCACAGTCGCAATTGCGGAGTTGCAGCTTCCATCAATCGGTTTTGAACTTACTTCTATCGTTTTTGAATCCAAAGCGTTGAATAACTGAGCATTGGAACGTTGAAGTTGTATCTTTGAAGCTGAGCGCACGTCAAACTTCCCAGCTGCAGGTGCAGAGTAATAATTCAAACAGGTGAGAAAGATGGAAGTCGCAAGAGGGAGAAATCTAGCGATTATTCAGGATGCGTAGATCCGTCTAAGTCGGAGATTTTGATGATGATTATCGTTCTGAATAGTTTAAAACGCCGCAAGTGCTCCGTCAGGAGTAGAAGTTTCTGATCAGAAACCTCTGCGCTTGATTTGTCGAGCAAAATCCTCGCTGGAATTGAATAAGGTTTTGCTCTAGCGCTCAAATCCAATACAGCACCACGGTATACGTCACGACTCTTCATAAACATTGTATCCACCTCACAAGTTCCCAGAAAGAGATCAAGTAGTTGCCCAAGAGATCAGTTCATAAATTGAGCTATAGCTGGTATCAAAGCACAGGTCTCCTTTGATCATAAGCCAACCACCAATAATATACATAACGTTATCTCTGCTTACACCATGTCTCAAGGAATGTTCGACATCTTGCAGTTTATATATAATTATGTACCATCTACTAAATTGATAATTATATCTCTACCTAACATCTATATCTCTATCTATTTCTACTTAAACAAAATAGGTGAGTGATTTGCCCCACAAATTATGAAAGTTGCCGATAGACCAACCCTATTTACCTCTGCAAGTTGCTATTGACCTTCAAAATCTGCATCTCAGAGATTACAGTTTACGTGATGAGTGAACTTTGAATTCTCTTGAGAGGGAGAGGGAGATTGATAGAGACAGAGAAATATCAGACTAGATATTAGATTGGAATACTTTATACTGAACAGGCTGGTTTACACACTATAACCAGTTACAGGGCCGCCCCGAGGATAATAGGCGCCCGGGCGAGATTTTTATAGCCTTCTCCCCCCCAGTATAGCGCGGTAAGGTTGTATTTGAAAGTAAAGCCACATTACTCTTCCAGGAGGAGAACTTCGATTATGGGCTGCATCCTTTCCTTGATAATCATGCAATAGATTTTGTAAGCAGTGTTTAGCAAGCTGATTCCTATAGTTGTCACAGGAACTTCTTAGTCCAGTCAATATAGACATAAAAAGGAGGTGTGCTTGCAATTTATTTGGATACATGAGAGAAGTCCAGAACAAATTTCTTCATGCAAAATTTCCTTGTGCTATATACAGAGTTGCCCAAAAACCTCGTATTTTCAGTTCATTTTCCAGTTTTCAGCTATTTCTGCCAAATCCAGTAATCGGACAGAGAAATTTGCTCACGCCTTTGTTTTAGATTATAAAATTAAGAATAAAATGAGATCATTCGGAACTCTTCATCTTCAATAAGTACTTAGTTATGATTTTTCAAAAATGAGTAAAATTTAAAGAAAATATCAATAATTCTGATGAATTTTAGTTTTTAATCAGCAATATCATCCGATTGTTACCATTTAGTTAGATGTATAATTCGAAGTCCCTCTGGGCCATCTGAGGTTGCTATTTATTATGATTCCTAGGTATTTTGTGGATTCTCCTACTAGGATACTACCGCCATCCAGTTAAAATAGTGGTGAGTGGTCAGGTTTATTTCGATTGTAGAACTGAACTATATTTGTTTTGCCTCTGTTTAGTAATAATTGATTAATTGCGCACCATTCTTGCAATTGTTGCAACCCTCTTTCGTCCTCTTTGACATGTTCTGTTTAATCTGATAAAATTCATGAAGAATCGTACGTCCAAAAATCGATGTGTGTGTAACTGGCCAGGGCCGCCCAAAGGGTATCCAGAGGGGGGGATATGGGGATGTATCCCCCTCCGAAATGGAACCTGCTGGCTGATCCAGCCACAAAAATTAGCATCTAATACCATATTTCCGTTATATTGTACTATGTAAGTCGAGAAATATATAAGGGATGAGAGAATAGCACTGCAATAGCATAGCAATGATGATAATAATAATGAGCTATTTTCTTATAGACAGTGATGAGTAGTCTAGTGCGTTGGGACTAGATAGCAAGGGATAGAGAAACATACAGATAGCACTTAGAGGTTAGATCACTTTTCACCATCTATTTTATTATAAAGAAATTAAAAATAGTTTATATTGCTCTAGTTGATTATAGTTTATTCAGTTTGATACATATCCTTGAACTAAGCTCCAGCAGCTTCTTCTAGAGAGTACCCCTGAAAATTCCACAGTTATGATGAAGGGGCGTAGTTGCTACCGTGGACAGGAGAGACTTAAGAATCAAGTAAATTTGAAAAAACATTTCAATCAAATTAAGACTAAGCCTAGAAATAGTGATTTATTGGAGCCAAAATTTAAGCATTCTAGCTTGTTATCAGGAAAATAATGAATAGGCCTTCTACAGAATCACCAATTTTTAAACAATTGAATGACAAATAAAATTCTACTCCATTCCATTCTATTTGTTATTACATCAAAAACAAATAGGCCTAAGAAATTTTCAAGGGAAAATCGAAATAATAAGTGGCCTATCGATCACCAATAAAACTTGATTGGAATGTTTGTTTCCAAGTGGAAATTGCGTAAAATTGCACCAAATTGAAGGTTTATTTTCAACATTTTCCGGGGGAGAACCCCGGACCCCCCTTTGGTGGGGGGTATTCCATGCCCCTACACACCCCCGGTGTCTCCCTCAAAGTTTAAGTGCTTCGCCCCGGGCGCCGCGGCTAGGGGGGCGCCGCGGCTAGGGGGGCGCCGCGGTCGTATAACGATTAACTTACCGCCCCCTCATTATCGGTTCAAGTACCTTTATTTCACCCTCACGTTAAAAGTCTTGAACCATTTTCTTATCAATCCATTTCTATGTATAACTCATTACTTATATAACGTGTAGTGTGAATTGTGGCATAAACAATAAAAACTTGACGTTCACGTTTTAGCATAGGCGTATAGTTTTCCAGTTAATGAGTGAGTCTGTGCGCGCCCACTGCTCCTGCAACATGCAAGTCGTCATTGGTCGCTTCATTGTCCCAAGCTGGGTGATAAAACTTTTTATCTATAAATTTAAATTGACTTCAATTTGATATATGATTCGTAGACTCTTTCCTGTTGTGGACAATGTCATCGTGATGAAGGTTTTTTACGGATGCTTCAGCAGTATTATGAGCTATGGCATAACAGTGTGGGATGGAAGCACACTGGCCAAAAGATTTTTTCTATTATAAAAGCGTAGTGTACGAACAATATGTAGAGCACCATACCTAGCACATTTTAAACCTCTGTTCCAACGATTAGATATATTAAATTTGCCAGCAATGTTCATTCTGAAATCGGCCATGATGGTGAGGAGGAAGCCTGAATTGTTTATGAGGAATGAGGAAATCCATCAGCATAAAACTCGCCAAACACGGATGATCCACGTGGAGCAGGTGACATCAACCCTAGCCAGGAATGGGCCAAAATTCCTCAGCTCAAAAATATTCATCAAGGTTCCGGCTAGCATTAGAAGCATAGAGAGAGAGGAAAGATTCAAGAAATCATTCAAGAGCTATCTGTTAGCCAATCTATACTACTCGGTAAAAGAGTATCTACAGAGTGACGACCACGACGTAGCAGCGTTTCCAGTGGGATAAGTATCAAGAAGCAACAAGTATCAAGTAAGGTCTATGGTTTCAATATTCTGTTTTACAGTCATGGTATTATTATGCGTGCCCACCAGTATCAATATTCTCGCATTTGAAGAAAAAAAATTTAATAGGTGATTGAAAATAATTGATCGAGCGAAGTGAGGTCTAAGATTCAAGTCGACGGTTTTGCATTTCTCTTTATGTTTGTTTTCGCCCCACTTGGATGTAATGAGCTGGTTTACGTGCGTCATATGGAGGCCGAAAGTGATTGTTTTCTGACCAGGCCGGTAAAATTTTTACGGCCCTAGGACTGTAAAATAACCTTGAAGTCAGCTGATTCTGATTTGATGTGAATGCTTGCGTTTACAAAATAGTTTATGAAACGGAATCAGTTTATGCTTCTAGAATTGAATAAAGTATTTTGCATTAAGATCTTATCATTTTATTTGGATGAATGAAATACAAATAAGATATTATTATAAACTATTCAAATTCAATTTGCAGAGTATAATAGAATCTAACCTCATAGTACTTCGTTTATCATGAAACCTTGTGGATAATTTTGGAACTACTTGGGCAATATCCATGGTGCTGAACGTTTTTACAAATAGTTTACGAAACGGAATCAGTTTATGCTTCTAGAATTAAATAAAGTAGGCTATTCTGCAATAATATACTATTATTTTATTTGGATGAATGGAATACAGAATAATTTCTAATATAATATATATTATAATATAATATATATTATAATATAATATATATATTATATTATAAACTATTCAAATTCGATTTCCAGAGTAGTATAGAACTTCTAACCTAAACTTCCTAAGTCGATGACAACAAGCATTGTTGACGTTGAAATTCTGATTGGCCAAATATCAAGTGTGCTAAAACAGCTGATCAGAAAACTTTTCATTTTTTGTGTTTATTATTCAATAATTAAAACATTCATAATAATATCATCTTATTGTCATTTGAAAAAATAAAAAAGTATAAACCCAACCTCCCACATAATCTCTATACTTATAAAAGGCTAAGCCCCTACAGACTGAAATCACACCACAGCCCAAACTACTGAGCCTAAAAACTTGAAATTCTGCACGATTGTTTATGATAGCCTGAAAACATCCACTAAGAAAGGATTTTCAGAAATTTGCCCCCCTGAGGGAGCTGGGGCCCCCCAAAATTTTGTACTTTTTAACCGCTCATTGCACAGCAAAGTCATGAGGAACTTTTTTGTTCAGCTACAAAAAAAATTAGATCTATGCAGAAAAATTTCGATGAGGAGCACAGGGGGGTCCAGGAGAGAGCATTTTTCGAAAATGTTGATGTAAAATCACACTACAGCTCAAACTAATTGTCCTACAGACTTGAAACTTTGCAAAAATATTCTTCAAACATGCTAGACGCGCACTAAGAACGGATTTTGAGATATTTTGCCTCTAAGGGTTTCAAAGGATGAAAAAGGATCCTATTTAGTAAGGTTATGAACATGGTAAGGTGAATGCCATATGGAACTGATATAATTGACACATGATATTCTAACATATTATGTTTGTAATCATTGGAAAGATTAAAATAATTTTATCAATCAGCTGATCGAATTTAATTTTCTGTGGATCGAAAGCGCGAGCTTATTGCCACGTGTTTGCTCCATTGTTGTATGTTTATGCTTGGCCTTCTATCAGCTGTATATGGGAGTCTCATACATTCCGATTAGAATACTGAGCACAGAGCTTTTCTTTGGTTAGGAGTTTGTTGATAATTCATTTTTCAAATTTAAATTTTATTGCAAACAAAAGAAAACATTGAAAAATTTCTTGATAGACAACAAGATTACAAAAACAAGATGTCAAACATAAACCTACATTTATTTGTTGCACGGCCAGAAAGAAACAAACTTGAGTAGTACTATTAGCCGTGAGTTCATTCAATATAACTTATATTTTTGTGTAGATATTTTGTGAATAGAAAGTACGAGTTGATGAGAGATGTGAGTAATTTTTTATATTTGATCTAAATGGTTATTCATATTGTGGTAGTCTGGGTCACTTCAATCAAAGTTTTTCATTTTGTAGCTAATAAATTTCATACGTATTGATTGTTCATAATGTATCCAGTGTCCATAATGGAAGTGATTGAACTACTCAAAATTATTGGCTTACTGGTCCTTCATAGAATTTATAGTATTCCTGGTGATTGAGCCTGTCTTTTTTCAGGGTTGACTATTAATAATAAAGCTTTATTTACAACTAGCTTACCTGACGAACTTCGTACCGCCAAAAAGTCAATGTATCTCATGTCACACTTTACTTTATTTGGTGAATCATGAAATTTATCTGACAATCAATATTTTCATTTACATCTGAATACGGACTTCCTATGTGCTTAGTCATGCAGCATTCATTATTCCCAAAACATATTCTTCTCAATAAATTGGTAGTAATATCTAACAGTAAAGTGTTGAATTAAAAAAAATTAGATAGGATAAATCAGTGTTTCAAAGATGAATTCAATGTTTTCATAGTTGTTGATTGTCAATAGATGGTCCAGGAAATATGCGATGTACGATGAATCACACAGAATTACATATTCTTTCCATCTTACATTTTAGGATGAATATAAGCTAAGCTAAATTAAAAAAAAATGGAAATTATTCTGCCATTAATGAATGCAATATGAACAACTCTCTTCCATCAGGTGAATAATTTTTTTCCAACATTTTCTGTTTACTCAATGATAGGGGAGTGATAATTATTTGTATAGGTCTTCTAAGGAACCATTATCTACAGCTGGTACCAATCAACTACACTTCAACTCCAAACTACCGTTGTAATACCAGTAGCCTACACAATTTATCATAGGGTGACGTCTTTATTAAAGCTGGTAACTTTAGATGCTGAAGCATATTATCTCAATATGATCTTGAATCATGATCATCTTTCCGTTCTTCGGAAGCCGCTAGGCCGACAATTTCGAAAACATAGGTCTGTGAAAAATGGATTAATAAATAATCATTATTAGCCACCCTATTAAAATTTCTGGTCAGAAACCATCCCCAATATTCACACAACATATTCCCAAAGTTTCATGCTGTTATGTCAAATATTTTTCAAGTCATAGGGAACAAACACACAAACAGACATTCATTTTTATAAATATCTA
The DNA here is from genome assembly GCF_014356525.2 of Nilaparvata lugens. Taxonomy (NCBI): domain Eukaryota; kingdom Metazoa; phylum Arthropoda; class Insecta; order Hemiptera; family Delphacidae; genus Nilaparvata; species Nilaparvata lugens. Next base: position 59,697,911 of record NC_052505.1, read on the forward strand.
TATATAGAAGATAGAATTCATTATGTCAAGTTTTCAAATTATCAAGTTTGAAAGTAGATCCTTGCGAAGCACGGGTTCCTGCTAGTTGAACATAATCTTTTAGGTTATTTAGACGGATCAGAATAAAAAATAAAAATACTTGGACAATTTCCTGATAATTCAGATTACCTCAGATTTGCTAGAGCTATGACCTTCCACTTTTGCTTTCGGAAGTACTTAATGAACAATAATTATTCTCATATATTGTATATTTTTCTGTGTGGCAAAAAATAACGTTCGCACCATGGGCAAAAATGTTTTTTCTCAATCATTTCTAGTCCTCGGCCTATGGCCTCGGACTTCAAAACCGATTTCGAGCCGGAAAAGTCTCATTTTCGGCCCTAGGTGCGAAATATACTATTATATTTATCTTCCGCATTTACGGCGAAACGCGGCAATAGATTATCATGAAATTTGACAGGCATGTTCCTTTTTGAATAATTATAAAATAATTAAAACATTTATAATAATATCATCTTATTGTCATTTGAAAGAATAAAAAAGAATAAAGCCAACCTCCCACATAATTGAACATAATTTTTTAGGTTATTTAGACAGATCAGAATAAAAAATAAAAATACTTGTTTTTAATGTACGGAACATACTTTGATTATTATTCCTCAAAAATCGTCAGGTTTTTATGCCGTACCCGGTATAAAGTTTTTCTCCCGACTTTTCTCTGCTTGGTAAGCTTTTGATGATAGTAGCATAGTTGTTTACAACAAATTATTGTCGATAATAATATTTAAAATTATATTTTATAATTATTGTCGATACCCAAACAGCCATTAGTTGTTTACACACCGATATCTCGCCGTCACGTCAGGACAGGGCATAATTCACTCTGATGGACAGTTCTGTGGATTTTACTGCGCGAGGACTACTGTTCACAGAACTACTAGTTAAATGAACTAAATAGTGCTGAAGAAATTATAATATTTTTGATTGAAAAAAAAAGTTCAAATATTTGAAAAATATTTTCATCAGATTATCACGGAACTGGATGAATTATTATCATACGAAATACAAATTCAAACGAGTTTGTTAACATTTCATACAGGTGATAATGCTTGTGGATGAGAAAACTGCGTGAGGTCTACTGTTCACAGAACTACTATAGCTACTATAGTGAGGTCCACGTTTAATGGCAGTGTGTGATTTGCAATGGTGTTGCTATCCTTGTCTATCGTTCAACAAAGCAGATGGCGCTATCTCTTTTACGCATTGCGATGTTGCCACATCGTTTATCAACAATGTAGAAATTCAACTAATTGACAAAATATTTAATCTCAATCATGGAAATTTATCATTACATCTTTAAAAAATATATTTTCTTAACAAATAAAATATGATTAACTATTTTCAACAATAATGAACAGTTAAATTCATCAGATATACCAGTATCAGCTGTTTGGGTGGCAAGGCTGATATCTGGCAAGTGGCAACCCTTTTTTCCTATCTTCCTACATTGCCATTATAACGTGGACCTCACTATAATAGTATAAAGTTTGTTTGGAATCTTAATTCCGGATTTGTACCACGTGATCGAGCTAGCCAATTAGAAGCGTGTGACATTCCAGTCAAGGAATGTTCGATCGTTCATACTATCGATAGTTCTGTAGTCGCTAGTCGAGCAAATATGTATCGATACTATTGATACTCAATATTACTTGATCGACTTTGATGACAAAAACAAAATTTTAGGTTAAGATTTTAAGAAGTCATCTATTGTTTCAAGGTAAGGAAACCCGTGCTATTATCTACATAGTAATATTTTATTTCAAATATTAGAGGTTTATTATACAGAATTCGGTGTAACTGCACGTCCAGTGCCAACATACCTGTCATCAAATTTTTGGTTGGGATCGATTTAGTATGTTATTTTGAGCACAAAATCACAAAAATTAAACGGCGGTCACTATTGTTTTCAATATAAACTAAGTTCAAAGTAGCACAATTTTACATGCATTTAACCTATGAGTAGCAGCCATTTTGATTATTGAAATCATCAAATTATGATATTCATAATGAGTTTTCGTAACCCAAAGCTTTTCCCAACCTAAGCTTTCCTAACCTAAAGCTTTTCCTAACCTTAGCTACTTATGGTTGCTACTTATAGGTTAAATGCATGTGAAGTTGTGTTACTTTACACCTAGTTTATTTTAAAAAACAATAGTAACCGACATTTATTTTTTGTGCTCAAAATAACATACTAAATCGATCCCAACCAAAAATTTTATGACAGGTATGTTGGCACTTTAGCCCAGAATTCAGTGTTTTGGTACACTAAATTTACTAGTTCATTTACTGGTATTTCATTATGTTTGTTACAATGTAATGCAATAAATCAAAAATTGTTTTATTTGTAGGCCTACTTGTATTAGCATAGCATTATTATTTTTTTTTTTTTTGCTCATCAGGATTAGTCATTTCTTCTTACTTTCAAGGATTTAAGGAAAAAGAACAGGATAAAAATAATGATAGGCTACAGGTAACGTAACAAAAACATGCCTATTACCTAACTTATTTGGCGAATAATTTATTGTGTATTCAGTTTTGGCTGTTAGTGTTCTGGCATTCAATTCTGCTCTGCATTGTGCAATCAAGATTCTTGCTCAGACAACCGTACGTTGATGCAATTTTTGCAAATAGAGTCAAGTTTGTTCCATTAATATTATGGTACCTTATTTAGCACATTTAAAGTTGCTTATTTTAGTTATAGTCTATTAATCCAAGATATTATTCATTTTTTATGTTTCATATAAATTTGAAAAATCACATCCTTCGTCAAATTTAATATTGACTAGTATCATTTGCAGTCCTCTAAAAAGTAGCCTAATGCAGGCTACAACCCTGTAACACAATATTATAGTCTTCAAGGCAAATGTTTCTATCTCCATCATTAATTATATTTTTGTGGTACGGTAGTGAGGTATGCTTATGATCAATTTGTATAGTAATTTTTATGATTCAAACTATTTTTATGATCATATTTTTCTCATCAATTTCCAAGTAAATATTTAAAAGAACTTACTTTATTGCTTGTATGCTATTTCGACAGCGTTATGCTTGTTGCTATTTCGACAGAGTCATGCTTGTTGTTATTTATTTCCAGTAAATTCATTTCAATTCATATTATATTCCAGTACCTGAAGTATTTGAGGAGTGTTTCGGCATTATAGAATCGCAGCTTTGCTAAGAGGCTCACTACTATCAGCAATTGTCCAGGCTACGTGAATGTAGGACACTTTTAAGACAATCTTCAAATTCTTGGTAAGAACTTTTACTCTGTCGACAAAACTTAATACTTTGACTCTATAGTGAGATTCACTTTAAACAGTCAGCTATCCTTATAATTAGCATCAATGATTCCTATTCAAATAGTGCTGAATCTCACCATGGTTGTCTAATGTTCAAGAATTTTATTTACTGTGAAACTTAACAAAAAACCAATAACCATCGTCAACAACATTGAATATTTATTATACAACATTTAGTTTTCAGTAGATTTCAAATAATGCTATAATATTTCAGGTATGTATTTAATAATTAATTAAAATTACTTTCACAACAGTCAACATATTAGTCCATTCCAAGTTAAGATTATAATTTTACATAATGTCTGATCATATTTTATAGCCTATTGCAAAAATTCTTTAGTAAAATAGAAAGCTTTAACCTTTAGTAACCATTTTACTTTGTTAAACAAAATTTTAATTTGCTATACGAGTACAAAATAATTTTCTGATACCTATGGCTATAACCCAACATACACTAAAAATTGACAACTGTTCATATTTCATATGGGTTAAAGTACTCTCAACAATAAATTTCCCATTCCTTCAACAAATTTGACTTATGATACATGAATTCGAATCGCCTTGATGAGATGAAAAGAATGAGATGGTAGTAAAAGAAGATCCTGTTTTCAAAGGTTATAAGTGTTGGAAATTTTGATCCTTGAGGTATCTTTATGAGCGCCTTTCAACTAGGAAATAAAGAAATTAAGTGCATCTAACGGGTGATTCTGATATACAGCATGATCTTATGAATTTATATCATTGTGCGAAATCTCAATGTGAAGATAATGAAGATAGCGATTTTGGCTAAAGCTGAAATTTGGGTGTTTTGCGAAATACAAGTACCATTGTTATCAAGTGTATCTGGAAATCTATGTGAGATAGAGCGCTCTACCTGATCTGAGGTTGTAGAGCACAGAATTACGCGCAGAGGGGTTTTGAACTATACTTTTAATAGTGAAAATCTGAAGATATTGTTGGTTTAAAACTAAAATTCTTTAAATCTTTTCATATTTGAAGATGTTTATTGTTTTTGAAGGGACGGATTCAAGGATCCAAAGGTTCAAAGAACCCCACACGTCAACCAAAGCTTATTGTGTTCCTAACTAGTATGTTAGTTAGGCAAACCAATACCTATGTCCTTTACAAGAACCAGGAGTTTTTCCCTGTACTAAAATTCCATTCATCACCTGGCTGCAATCCTTGTCGCAATCCAGTGTGATATGCTTGGCAGTCTCTTCAGACTGATTAGTCCTCGTGGCCTACGTGAGTTCCACTCCCGGCCTTCTTTGTAGGTCCTTCCGCTGAGGAAGGGGCGCCAAGTTTCCTCTAGGGCACCCGGCCACCCTTGGCTGCCTTGATTAAGGATTATCATTACATCATTTTACAACACCCCAAATAGAATAAACTTGGTGGAAATCTACTGGCATGAGTGAGAACTTATGTACTACAATTTAGGCTATATATATTGCAAGCACACCCCCTTTTTCATGTCTATATTGACTGGACTAGGCCTATGTAGAGATTATTTGAGATTATGCTGGATTGAGATTAATATTCATCTATTTTTTTATCTCTATAGTCAACCTCACGAAAATAGTATGATGGAAATTGGAACGGCTGAGTACCTCCCCCCCGCACCCATAGAAAACTATGTATAATTGTTAGAAAAAATATGTTATATATTTTGTATGTTCCGTATCCTATTTGGCTCTACTTAAACCTATGAAAATCATTCAGAGACCAATGGAGATGTAAGCACTCACTTATAACTTGGGTCAGGTGTGGTCTGCTCAATGGTGAAGGGGTATGTTCCGTGGTCGCGCTGATAAGATATTGATGAGATAAGTCAAGATCCATGCGCCTGCTACTCGAGTTGTAAGGGTAAAGCTTCGTTTCGATTACTACAGATTAAACTAAACGCAACAACAAGAGTAGAGATCGAATAAAGGGAACTTGTAGAAATGGATACGATCTACAACATATCAACTTGGCAGTTTCTTGTGCCAGACCAATGTGCTGCAAAACAAGTGCTGTTGTTGTTTCGTACTTCACAATTGATTACTCATTTGTTTTCCTCTAAATTCTAACTTTCTTATAAATAGAGGTAAGAAGATTCTGATTTCGTATTTGGATCCAACACCTCCAAATACTAAAGCTGCGTTCACACCAAAGTTACCTAATTCATTACCTATGAATTTATTCATATAATTTTATATGAATTAAATGATTCAGATTTAGCAGTTTGGATATTTTTATAAAATTTTGTTAGAATTTTTTGATCTGTGTATACCATTGAAAGCACTAAGCCCTGAAAAGAAATATCCAATTTGGTTTTCTCACGAAATAATAAGGCTTTGCAAGAAGAAGAATAGATTAGCTAAAAAGAGGAAAATATCACATTTTTTAATGAAGTTTTCAGAAAAGTACGTGCAGATCTTGAAATTAAAATTAATGTAGCATATATGGATTATATTCGGAATGTAGAGAATTCAGTTTCTAGAATTTAAATTCTTTCTGGACATATGTAAAATGTTTGAAGTCTAAAATAAAAATTTTGAATGAGATTACATATTGTAATGTTAAATATGAAGGTAAAAATATTCCAGATGCTTTCGTCAATTTTTTCAAATCAGTGTACAGGGAGGAAGATCTTAAATATAATATTGAAGATTTACTCAAAGATACTTTTTCTCAAACTGTAGGTTTCAATTTAGGAGAAGTGAGTGAGATAGATGTGGCTAACGCTTTCAAAGATTTGAAGAATAAAAGAAGTAGTGGTCCAGATGGTATACCTACCTATTTCTTTAAAGAATTGAAGAATGAACTGATTTTGCCATTATTGTATATATTCAATTTGTCAATTAGAAGCAATCAATTTCCTCTTCTCTGGGAAGAAGCTAAAATCACTCCTATTTTTAAATCAGGCAAAGAAAATGAGATTAGTAATTTTAGGCCTGTAGCCATTCTTAATAGTGGAGCTAAAGTCTTTGAAAATATTATAAATTTGGCTTTAACGCACCTCTGACAGTGAACAAGAATCTTGGATTCAAGTTTGTTTGTTTTGGTAATGTGAACCACATACAGTACAATCTTGATGCAACACTTGCGTAATGTAAATTTAACACCATAACAGCAAGGTGATTGAAGGTTTCACATGTTCTCTGTGCTGGGTAGAAATATCCACATGAAATCACGATAAGAATCACAGTGGCAGCAATGAAGAAATTTGAAATTATGTTGTACTGAGAGAAAGATTGATGGATGTTCATATTAAGAAACCAAATAACAGTGATTCCTCTCACTGTACACACATATAAACTTCATTCACTAGAATTGCCTACTTATTTCAACTCATCAGAACACGTGTGCTCCTTATTGAATTACCTTTTGCAGATACATCCGATGTCGACTTTCAATGGAAGGCTTCAAAATCCTCTGTTCAATTTCATTGCAATTGATGAATTCACTTTGAGAAATCACGATGCTACATTTTTCTTTGTATCGCATGCACACAGCGATCATCTACGAGGACTGGAATGTCATGGAGAAACGCTGTTTGGTCGAAATAGTAATAAGACCTTGTACTGCTCTAGCACAACAAAACGATTGCTGCAGATAAAATATTCTAATATTCCTGCTGATAGTTTCAAGTCACTCGACATCGGTGACGTAAAAATACTTGAGTCCTCTCTGGAAAATTAATGCCGAAACTCACCTTCAGTTACAGTCACTGTGCTACCTGCTTCACATATTCTTGGGTCAGTTATGTTTCTCTTCCAGTGTCAAAATATTACTGCCTTGTACACGGGCGACTTTAGGATATATAATACAACAGACATATCAAAAATTAAGTGGCTGCATGACGAGGTTGGAAGGCCTTTGAGAATCACCGATCTCTATTTGGACACTACATTTGCTGACAAGGATTATATGTGGTTTCCGAGGCGATGTTATGCCCCCCTAAGATAATCGAATTGAGTGAACAGCATCTTAATATATCAGTCATAAATTATGTTGCTTTGACACTGCCATCTTACTATGGGTATGAACACCTGATAATCGAGGTTAGTAGGGGGTTAAATAGAAGAATTCTTGTGAATGAGGATGATTTCCCACATTTCAAAAGCTTTCCCGAAATGGATGAATGTATAATTTTCTATAATAAATTTAGTCCTGAAGCCAATAAACAACCCATAATAGATAGCAATAGAATACATGTGTGTATAAATAGACCGTTAATTTGCTCAAATGAGCTGCTTTTCTGTGATATTTGTTTTAATAGTAATAGTGGAAAACTAAGAGTGCTCATGCCATGTGCAAAATCGTTTAAATTAGACCTTGATGACCATGTCAATAGTTTTAGAGCGGATACATTCTCCAATTTCAGCATAGCTCACTCACTGCATTGCTCATTGACTGAACTCCGGTGTTTTACAAACTATCTGAGACCAATCAATATATATCCTTTAGTGACTAAAGGACCTGAAGAAACCACACTTATCCGAGCTCTGCTATTGGACAATCACAAGAAGAATACTTCTAATTAATAATCCAATGAGTCATTTTCACTTGTACAACAGTGCTGTTCAGTTAAGGAATTCACAAAAAATAAGACACTGTTTTCAACATAGATTTTTAAAACTCACTCTTTTGATCACAATACTACTGATATATGCCTAGTATGTAAAAAGTACTATTGTATAAATAAATATGTGTATAAAGGAAATGTAGAAGGTGCTGTAGAAGTTATAATGTGTCACTGTGTATAAGTGTATAAAGTATATGACAGTATGCACTGAGTATATAATTTGATTTCTACTACATTGAATGTAACATTGAGAAACATTGTTTGTATAGCATATTTTTTATTATTCATTATATTGGTGTGGCAACTGATACAAGTTTATAAAAAAATAAATGTAAGTATAATTCTATAAGTGATATTGTATGTATATGATATTGTATGTATGTTTTGTATCAATGATTTTGTGAATTTTTAATTCATTTTGTAAAATATTACAACAATAAATGAATTTCAGTTTGGAAGACACCCCAAGACATGAATGATCAAAGGATTATTTTCCTAAAGACCTTAATTGTACGTTATTGTATTTGATTTCATTGATCTATGATAATCAACTGTGTATTAGCCATCATTGAATTTTGAACCTTTCAAAGAGACTGAACATTTTTCTTATTGTCACGGGTTCAAATTTAAATATTTACAATCTATTTAGTCCAGTTCAAGATTATAGAAGGAAAAGTTTGGAAGACAATTTTCAACTCTGCAGTTTTATTTAGGGTAGTAAGAGGTAAACATATCAAAAGTCCCCACCCCTACCCCTAAGGAGGGTGCAGTCGCGAATCGGTCCCTCACCTGGGGGTGACATAATTTTTAAATACTCTAAAACCCCCCTCTCATCTTTTTTTAGATTATTAAATTCCTAATAGAATGAGATCATTCCGAACTCTCTATCCTAATGAGTATAAGCTACAGTTTTTCAAAAGTTTTAGTTTTTAATCAACAATATTAATTTTTCTGATTGCTTTCATTTCAATGCATAATCATTCAAAATCACTCTGGGCGTAATTATGCGCGCTACAATTTGAGACCAGGTAGAGCGCTCTTTCTCTTATAGATTTCCAGGTACACTGACAACAATGCTCCTTGTATTTTGGAAAACACATAAGTTTTAGCTTCAATCATCATCAGCAACTCCATTGTCATCACATTGAGATTTCGCACCATGATATAAGCTCATTAGATCATGTTCTATGAGAATCACCCGTTGATGCACTGAATGCTCTAGATTTAATTAATTTATAAAAGAGGCGCGCATAAGAGCACCACAAGGATAACAATTCTAACACTCATAACTTTTAATTCAATGATCAGATATCATTGAAGGTACCACTGCTCAATCTTCTCGCCTCGTCAAGGCGATTCAAAATTATGTACCTATCAAAGTGAAATTTGTTCGAAAAATACGAAATTTAACCTTGAGTGTAATTGAACCAGTTTTTCTTTTTAAAAAATATGACCAATTTCCATATTTAAAGCTGAGTATCTTGTGAAATACTTCGGATAAAACTACAAAATCTTGTAAAGATGTGGAGAAGTATAACCTCTTCTCCACTACAAAGGAGAATACTTTTGATTTCAGTACCATTAGAAAGTTACAGCCGATTTAAAAAAAAGTGATTTTAGTTCTTCAATTTTCAACGATTTAATTAAGTGTCTCTAAAATGAGTCTGGTACATCATAGAAACTCATGATTGATTCCAAATTGTAGACAATTGAATCCTGTATGAGCTCAGTTGTATTAAACTCATCTTGAATCACTGTTTCCTATCTTAGCACGGCCTAGACAGTTGATATGAGGATAGTATCTTTGATTTCTTGATTTTTAACTATCGGATCATACATTACGATCATATTCCTCCATGAATCGTTTACAGTAACTAAAAGAGGAGATTCTATTCTAGAATTCAAGATCAACATACTATTTTTTATAATAACGGGTCACCGAGATAAGTGATGACAATGGAGTTGCTGATGATGTTTGAAGCCAAAACTTAGGTTTTTTCCAAAATACAACAAGCATTGTTGTCAGGTGTACCTGGAAATCTTTATGAGAAAGAGCGCTCTACCTGATCTCAAATTGTAGAGCACAACGCCCAGAGGGATTTTGAATTCATTCATTGAAATGGTAACAATCGGAAGATATTGTTGATCAAACACTGAAATTCATCAAATTTTTTTCTTATTTTTTAGAAATTGTAACTCAATACTGATCAGGATAGAGAGTTCGGAATGATCTCATTTTATTAGGAATTTCATAATCTAAATAAAGGCGAGAGCAAATTTTTCTGTTCGATTGCAGAATTTGGCGGAAATAACACTGAAAACTTGAAAATGAACCGAAAACACGAGTGATTTTGAGCCAACCTGTATGTAGCACAAGGAAATTTTGCATGAAATAATTGGTCATGGACTTCTCTCATGTATCGAACCATATATTTATAAATCAGAACTACTGTATAAAATGCAAGCACACCCCCTTTTTAATGTCTATATTTACTAGACTATAGTAAATGGGGATCCTACACAATTGCGGATGGGTTGATTCCCCAGCTTGTGAGTGTGGTGCTGCTGTGCAGAACATCGACCACCTAATAAATGCATGCTCCAGAGCCTTCAATGGAACATTTGAAGATATTTTTAATATGACGGACCACGCTAAGGCGTGGGTAGAAAACCTAGACATTTCCATGTAATTAGAAACTAAAACAGAAATTTAAATCATGATCGACAAAATATATATTTAACTTAAAGCAATACGATATACATACTAGACTATAGTAACTTTTTTCAAACATCACTTGGAAATTTGGGGGGGGCGATTGCCCCCCCCCCTGGATCCACGCCCGAGGAGGTGGTTGTGATTCAAAGGTAACATGGTTTCTCGCATATAACTCGAAAATTATGTATCTTACGGACATAACTGTAATATACAAAATTAAAGCTTACGTAATTTCCTACAATATTCATTTAACAACTTCTTTTATATCTTCCGAGATATCCGATCTTGAAGGTGTGAAATTTTTGAAAAAAGCACGTTTGCCTCCATATTTTTGCTCTTATAACTTTTTCAAAATCGATGGAATAAATACATGCTGATTATGAACTTATGAAGCAATGAATTATCTTCAATTTGATGTATAATTTCACATTTTTACGCATTTCCCTTCGACTGTTGCAGCAGCTTTAGTGTTGAGTGTGAAAATCTCTAGTTTTGAAATAGTAGACCATTTGACAAAGGAATTAGGAGGGAATGTTTTGAACACAATTTTCGACTTTGCAGCTTTGTTGGGACCAGTTAGGAGGAGAATATATCTAAAGTCCCCATCCCTATCTCATTTGCTAGAGGGATGAGCGTGGTTTAACGTTGTATTTTTAAGCTTTTTCTTCCACGCTTATATCTTGGTAACAATGCGTTCAATCGATATGACTAACTATTCAAAAATTAAGCTTGGTAAATTCTCTACAATTTTTGTAGAGTTTTGTGATAACTTACCTCCAACAGTTTTTGAGATATTCGCTCTTGAAGGTGTTAAATTGTTAAAATAGCAGGTTTTTATCCATTTTTTTGCTCTTTCAGGGCTAATATAGCTCTCCAACAATGCATGATAAAAGTAATTACTGATCGCAGGTTTGTAAAGCATTAAATTCTCTTTTAAATGATGTATTATTCCACTATTTCAAGTTTTCCTTCCATTGTTATAGCAGCTTTAATGTAGGGGGTGAAATTTTCAACTTTGCAACAAGTGTCAACTCAGCGGTTCCGCTCCTTCAACAGAAGAGATAAAGATGCGCACTCTTCCTAAATTCACCCTCTTACTAGTCACAATTGAGCTGCAAAGTCAATGTTCCAGACACCCCCTTCAAATGTTATTGTCAATTATTGATTGTCAATGCTGAATTATTGAAAATATCACCCCCTACATTAAAACAATGCCTGCTATAACAATGCAAGGAAAACTTGGAATAATATATCATTTCAAAGAGAATTTAGCACAGGAGGTAGGGGTGGGAACTTTTGATATGTCCACCTCCTTACTATCTTAAAAAGAGCTTCGGGTCAAAAATTGTCTTCCAAATTTTCCTTCCATACCTTTTTTTGAGCATTCATTGCCTGGACTAATTACTATTTGTTGAAAAAGACAAATATAATTTATAATCTTTCTATCACCAGGATATACCACAAGCTAAAACAAATACATTTTAAAATGACAAGTACATTTTCATTGTTTGTTTCAACATAACAGTGAGAGATGTATCATTATACATTATCTTATTCTTATCTTATCTTATATATTTTCTTATCTTTCTTATTTCTTTTCTTATCTTATCTTTCTTTGTTCCTATTATTATATATCTATAAAAGGCTAAGCCCCGACAGACTGAAATCACACCACAGCCCAAACTACTGAGCCTAAAAACTTGAAATTTTGCACGATTGTTTATGGTAGCCTGAAAACATCCACTAAGAAAGGATTTTCAGAAATTTGTCCCCCTGAGGGAGCTGGGCCCCCCAAAATTTTGTACTTTTTAACCGCTCACTGCACAGCAAAGTCATGAGGAACTTTTTTGTTCAGCTACGAAAAAAATTAGATCTATGCAGAAAAATTTCGATCAGGAGCACAGGGGGGTCCAGGAGAGGGCATTTTTCGAAAATTTTGATGTAAAATCACACTACAGCTCAAACTAATTGGCCTACAGACTTGAAACTTTGCACAAAAAATATTCTTCAAACATGCTAGACGCGCACTAAGAACGGATTTTGAGATATTTTGCCTCCAAGGGTTTCAAAGGATGAAAAAGGATCTTATCAAGTAAGGTTATGAACATGGTAAGGTGAGTGCCATATGGAAATGAGATAATTTATTTATTGACATGTGATATTCTAACATATGTTGTAATCATTGGAAATAACAAAATAATATGATAGAAATTCAAAAAAGAACATCTGTTCTATTATTGCTTTCTACCTGATTCCACTCAACCTCAATAATATTGTTCTGATGATTGATAAATATGTTTAATAATATTATTATTGTTAATATAATAAATGTATTGTTTTGATAATTAATTATTATCATTAATATAATAAATGTATTGTTTTGATAATTAATTATTATCATTAATATAATAATAGTATTGTTTTGGTAATCAATAAATATTTTTATTTTCACAAACTCTGTATAATATTTATAATGGTGAATGTGAAACAGCTGCATCGAAGAAATTATCTCAAAAACATATGTTTAGGAAAACCATAGTTTTGAACTTCGTTTTCCTGATGCAATGTATTAAGCCCACACGTGGCATGTATTATTAATTTTTCAGCTAGAACAGTTTTTTGAGACTGCTAAATAAACGTCTACAGTTTTATCAATGCTGTATCGGCAATATGAATACGCATGCAGTTAATATGTCTTTAAATAAAGGTGTTGATATCTACATGATAATTATTCTCTACCATTTTTATTTATATTACAATTTCAAAATTATTCAAGCCTTGATAGAATGATTGACTCACTGTAGTCAATCGAAAATTTTAATATTGGAATGAGGGGTATTTTGGCATGCTGAACAAAAAAGTAAGGTCCTATGCACCTTTTCGATATTTCTTCAAATGAAAAATTAGTTTTGTGGGTTGTCGAAACTCCCCCTGAAAGGGAAATTATTCATTTTATCCTATGTTTTAGTAAAATACCAATGATTTCTGCGTTGAATAACATCTTTCTTGCCAACAAGAATCGAACACTTTGTGAATTTAGATATGACCTACACTTTTATATGATTAATATAATTCTATTAATTAAATTCATGGAAATTGAAGTACTTTTTCAGTTAGTTGATGAAATTGATTATCAATAAAAAAAATTATTATAATTTTATCAATACAGAATTAGTTGAATGAATTGTCGAAGTACTGAGTTCTTGGTCAACATTAATTCAATATTGGTATTTATCCAATCATTATTTTTTCAGAAGTTATTTCATTTGAATTAGAAAATATCTATAGTCTAAGCTCCTATCAATTTATCATTCGTAACAATGAATTCTTCAAAACATGAAAAATCAAAAATTTCTTATTCTGTATGGTAGCTAATAAATTTCATACGTATTGATTGACCATAATGTATCCAGTTTCCATAATGGAAGTAATTGAACTACTCTAAATTAATGGCTTACTGGTCCCTCATAGATTTATAGTATTCCTGGTGATTGAGCCTGTCTTTTTCAGCGTTGTCTATTAATAATAAAGCTTAATTCACAACTGGCTTACCCGGCGAACTTCTTACCGCCAATGTATCTCATGTCACACTTGACTTTATTTGGTGAATCATGAAATTTATCTAACAATCAACATTTTCATTTACATCTCTGTACAGACTTCCTATGTGCTTAGTCATGCAGCATTCATTATTCCGAAAACATATTATTCTTCTCAATCAATTGGTAGTAATATCTATCAGTAAAGTTTTCAATTAAAAAAAAGGTTAAATCAGTGTTTCAAAGAAAAATATTCAATGTTTTCATAGCTGTAGATTGTCGATATATGGTCCAGGAAATATGCGATGTACGATGAATCACACAGAATTCCATATTCTTTCCATTTTAGGATTAATATAAGCTAAGCTAAATTCAAAAAATTGTAATTTATTCTTTCATTCTTCAGTAATTAATGAATGTAATATGAACAACTCTCTTTCATTAGGTGAATAATTTTTTTCAACATTTTCCAGTTTCTCAATGATAAGGGAGTGATAATTATTTGTATAGGTCTTCTAAGGAACCATTATCAACAGCTGGTACCAATCAACTACACTTCAACTCCAAACTACCGTTTTAATACCAGTACACAATAATTTATCACAGGGTGATGTGTTGATTACAGCTGGTAACTTTAGATGCTGAATCATATTATCACAATATGATCTTGAATCATGATGATCATCTTTTCGTTCTTCAGTAGCCGCTCGGCCGACAATTTCGAAAACATGTCTGTAAAATGGATTAATAAATAATTATTATTAATCCCCCTATTAGAATATTGTTCCAATTTTACAAAAACGTGTGTTCCTCATTGAACTGTCTTTTGCAGATACCAGCAGGCCTACTTACAATGTCGACATTCAATGGCAGGCTGCAGAATCCAGAGTTGAATTTCATCGCAATTGACGACTTCAAACCGAATAATCACGATGCGTCTGTGTTCTTTGTGTCGCACGCACACAGCGATCATTTAGAAGGATTTGGAAAATACGGTGGAACTCTGTTTGATTCGAATAGTAATAAAACCTTGTACTGTTCTAGCATAACCAAACGATTGCTTACGGTAAAATTTCCTAATATTCAGGTAGATAGTAATGTTGTGTCAATCGACGTCGGAGAGCCTTGCATACTTCACTCGCCTCGAAAAAACAGTGATGGAACATCACCTTTAATAACAGTGAGTGCTCTACCTACTCTACATGTTCTTGGGTCAGTGATGTTTCTATTCGAGTGTCAAGACATTACTGCATTGTACACGGGTGACTTCAGGATACATAATGCTAGTGATGTATCGAAAATGAAGTGGCTACATGACAAGGACGGTAAACCTTTAAAAATCACCGATCTCTATTTGGACACTACGTTTGCTGATAAATTATATAATTGGTTCCCGAAGCGTGATGATGCTACCGCTAAGATAATTGAGCTAAGTGAAGAGTGGCTTGACAGATCTCTAAATCATCATGTTAGTTTGTCAATTGTAGCTTACTATGGGTATGAAAGACTCATAATGGATGTTAGTAAGAAGTTGAACACAAAACTTCTAGTAAATGTGGATGATTTCCCGCATTTCAAATACATTTCCGAAATGGATGGATCTGTCATTTTCTATAGTAAATCCAGTAGCTACCGAGAAACTAAACGACCAAGAATAGATAGCAATAATCGTTCAGGAAGAATACATGTGTGTTTCTGTAGGAGAAAAGGTGTGAAAAGGTGCGATTTCTGTAGTAACAGTAGTTACAAAGTGAGAGAAGTTAAGCCTTGTGCATTTTCGTTCAACCTTAAGCCTTATGACCATGCTAATATTATTAGTGAAAAAACTGAAAATGGATATACCAACTACAAAGTAGCCTATGCAACACACTGTTCATTGACTGAACTCCGATGCTTTATAAACTATCTGAAACCAACCAATATTCATCCGTCAGTGGTTCCAGATTCTAACTCTGCCGAACAAATTGTTGCCTTGCTATTGGACAATGCATTCGAATTGAACAATTCATTTGATGTGAATAATTGTTCGGATCCATCTCATACTGAGACTGAAAATGAGTCTGATACAAGTGATGCGTTATCATTGGAGTCACCTCCGATTTGAGAAAGGGGGAAAATATGATAGTACGAGGGTCATTTTTTCCAACCTCCGATCACACATCATAAGACACATACAAGCGGTAGTGAGGTGATTTTCACTGGGCTGAACAGCTTGTCATCTCCTCCAAACGCCCAGTGATCGGTATGGCCATATCGTAAATTGTTGTCGAGTTATAGACCCAGAAAAATGGACACATCACTTGGATCCCCCGTCAAAAGTGCTGGTTGCCTAGTGTTATTCGTTTCTAAGCAAAATACAATAATTCAGCATAATTCTACCAAAGAATGATTCAAGTTTACGCTGGAAATGTTAAGATATGATATTGTGCGTGAAAGGTGTAGTAAAATTAAAGCAGTCAGTTGAAATGACTTCCCAAAACGTTGTGATCCACAACTCGATCTCACATTGCTGGTGCAAACAAATTGTTTCTTCAGCTAATCAAATGGGATAATTTCTATCACCCGTCATACAAATCTGACTTGACCACTATAGTAACTTTTCCCCAAACTCACGACTTGACTTTGAGAGCAGAGCTTCCAAACTAACGAAGATGTCCAAAAAAAACGTCATAGCCCTCAAACTCATCTGGCGGCAGCATTTTATGAAGAGGGTTTTGGTAGGCAGGTCAACTGGTTTCCCAAATGTCTCAACCATCACTGCAATTATGTTGAAGAATTATAATATAGGTGTAACTTTTAGTTGAAGAATTATTCTTCTATGTATATTCATCTTTTACTCATGGACAATCAGAGGTTGAAAAAACTTGACCCTCGTATTTTACATTGATATTATTTATCACTTATTTTTTGAAAAGGTTGATTGTTCTATGGAGATTTCTATGTAAGACTTTGTCCAAACTCGCTATATAGTTGGCGCATGACTAGATTACAAGTTGTTTTCAGCCAGGGGCTGTCTCGTGCCATCAAACTAGAGAAGAGATACCGATATCAAACAAGAGTATTTATAGAATAGAGGCAGCATTCCCATTTTACTAATCTATCATTTTTTACACAAATCCTGTAGGCCTAACATTAATCTAAACAAATTTTACAATTCAAGATATACATTTTAAATAACTAAAACTAATGACAGCCACTGAGGCCATGCATAATATTAAGTCAGTCATTAATGAGGTCTGTACCAAAACAAAGTCTACGTTTGTAGGTAGGTATTTATTTGAATAAATAAAAATAATGCTAAATGGGTCAAAAATGAGAATAAATTGGAAGTTCTTCAACTTGTGTAAACGTAATTTACAATTTAAGAGATGAATTTAAAATAAAATTGATGTGATTGATATTGTATTATGAAACAAAGTGAAATATTAACATTCTATTATTTTATAGTTACAAAATTCACATTCCATCTATAGGATTGACACTTATCATTTCAACTGGAATTCACAAGAGAATGTTGTATAACAACCAGAACTAGTTTCTAGAATTCCCAATTATTGAGTGGCTGTGACAACATCAAGACGTTCATTCTATTAGTTACTGATCATTTAGTAGATAATTTCTTTTTCCTACAAAACGTACGATATTTTTCTACTCTTAAAGCTGTTGAAGTTTACGAGTCAGCTGCACGAAAATCCAATTCAACTCAACCACCGTACCACCGTATAACGCTATCGCATTGTTGTTAGATTGCTTCTCCTGGCAATGCTTCCATTAGATGACAATCATTTTACGGCGGTTAATTTTGATTGGATGCTCTTGTAGCTAGACGGATGTGATTATTCCATGGGTAAAATATGAGATTATTTTATTGTTTTGATAATATCATGGTTATAAATTATTTTTTTTAATATGATGTATTTATTTGTATCCACAAATGTTTAAATAAATAAATGTTACAACTGTACTACATAATTTATTATGTTTTAAGATCGATTTTTCTGATCGACTAAAGCTGTATAATTTGATCTAATTACAGGCCCTAGAGGTTCATGTAACGATCTACATTTCATGCTTGTATATAATATTATATAGCATAAAAAATTGAATTTTGAATTAGTATCCAATTTTACTGAATTTGCATCCAAACAAGAATCCAAAATAAGCTAGTTTCATATCTGTGAGAAGTTCAAAAGTTCCAGTAAAATTCCAAAGTTTTTTGCAATGCATTACAAATTTTCAATCTATAGTCTATAGATGCTCTTCCCTTCACTAGAGGTATTATTTTTTACACGGCTCTCTTTCGAAAACAGAGAGGCCCGATGCTCTTTCCTTCACTATCACTGCCACTACCTAACAGCATTCTCTCTACTATTGTGTCAATATCCATATTGTGCGCAGAATGCTTACTCCTCTCCACTACTCTGTACTTTGTACGAACTGTAGAAATCGTTTTCTCCTCTTCATGTTAAAAGTAATATTTCTTGAGCTATAGATTAAGTACCAAATAAATTGTAGAAAATTGGAACAAAGTGCTTTTCGCTGTGGGCTTGGACTACTCATAAATTGCACTGCATTATTCTAATCTGCTTCTAAATTATAAAGAAAGAAAATAAATGATGATAGTACGGTAACACATTCACGCTAATTGAGTCTTCAGTAGAATTTATTACTAAACCAACAAACAATAACCTGAAACGAGTATTTGATTCTTCATGACTAAAATAAAAATTATCTTACAATGATTATAAGATAGCATAAAATTCATGTATTTTACTGTACAATAAATACGCATAAATTGGACTAATGTCATTTGAAATAACTAATTTAAGAGACTAAAATGTACATAAATTTACACTTGGCGCAGTATAGTCAGCCAAAAAACGTGTTCCTACCCAGAAATCTTCAAGCTAGAAGGAACAAAAATTTGAATTTCCCTTTTCATTTAACCCCATTTTGATTATTATTATTATTATTCACAATTATTTGCAAGTTATGTTCCATTTCTAATAATTAATATGAGTTAACTACTCATCTTAAAAATTTTCATCGCTCCGCACGAAACTTCATATTTACTTGAAACTTTAAATTCTTATAAATAAACTTTAATTTTTCTCATTCAACCAATGTTGAAAGTTTGAAGTGAATATCACAACAGTGCCACCAATATTATGTGTCAACGAAAATAATACTAGAAAAGTACGGTTGTGTATTCTGGAGGAAATGGTGTCTGTTTGTTAAAAATCAGAACTTATATTATGATATGGCAATGTTACTAAGGACAAAAATTATTGAGGCACACCTTCTCGACACATGCTATTTTTTCAATGCTACCCATAACTACTATCGCGAGAGATTAGAGTTGTCACTTCGAAATGAATTTTTACTTCACACTTGAAAATCTACACCACTAAAAATGTTCGATAGTAGATACTACAAATTTGATTTGAAATACTACAATTCTATAGTATTAATGAATTTAGATAGTAACGGACATGATTTACAGGTGATCTAGATTTATGAGTTCAAACTGGAAAACATTTATTAAGAGTACAAGGAAAGCAAGTTTTCAAAACAAGCAATATTTTGTTGGGGAAGAGTCTGATAATTTCAAGATCCAGTATGGTCAGTAACCAACCTGAACTCTTGTCTCATACATTAGAAATTTATAATTATGGAAAAATTGACATTGTAATTGAACTTTTGATTGTGAAAATAACTGAGATATTGTTTCAAACTTCTTATTGTAACCTCTAGGATACTTTTATAATGTTTGCACTTGAATGAATTGATTGTAGGATCTTACAATAAACCTATTACTTACACTATATTAATTTCTTCCAACATTATTATCCGCAGTAAAATAAGATCATGGTTATCAGTTACTTATAAAACAATCATTATGTATGTTTAAAAGTAGAGACAAGGACATTATTCATTTTTTTTTGAAAAATATCCTAATTATAAAATTTCTATGATAGTGATGAAAATTTAGTCAATATTATGTTCGCTTGATCCACTAGATAATTTTTTCAGTGTTTGAATTTGTTGGTGACGACTGAAATGTCAATTGCAATGCTAGGAGTACCAATGAATAAATCTGCCTACAATGTGATGGCGTCATTTCAGGGTGGTTTAATTGAATAGACGAGCTACCGGGTAATGGACTTTTCAAGTATCTTCCTCATAGAACAAAAAATATAATTTAATAATATTCTAATGTAATAGCATTTATAAATACAAGTTTATAGTCTGATGGTATACATAATCATACAAAATATATCAATAATTGATAGACGCAACTATGAAATATCTATAGATAGATAGAATTCTATTGTAATATATATAGGAATTTTATGCAAGTTTACAAGTATGCTAAATACTCAATAGAGAGTATGGTAATAGAAGCTTTTTAAAATTCAGTATTTGATAACAGAGTCTTAACAATCGAACTAACAAGTCTGAAAAGATTAAGTTGCTAGAGTATTCTGAAAGTGATGAGAGTTAGTGGCACTGATAGCAGACTGGTCATATGATAGTTTGTTCAACAAGTCTACAGATTGATGCAGTTTACAGCTACATGTTTTCTGTTGGTAAGATTATCAGCTGAAAGCAAGAGGTCCACGTCATAAAGTCAGTGAGAAGATCGGACAACAGCGTTGCCGATTCTCTGCGTTGCCACTGCCTTTATATAAGATAACTGATTCATTTATAGCTGATGTAATATTAACTATTCATTCTTGTTAATAACAATAATAAATTACATTTTATTCATCAAGAAAATATATTTTTCAATGATTCAACAATCAATTTTCATGATTTAGATTGAATATTTTGGCAATTAATTATATTTCTATATCGTTCAAAAACAATCTGGCGACGTTACGGAGCTAGAAAAGGATAGAACTATCTGCTTTCTCTAATGACAGACAAGGAAAGCAACACCAAAGTTAATTAAGTGCTGACTTGGACATCGCTTATAGAGGTCAATTGATTCAATGATCTTATTCTAACTAAATAAATGGAAAGAGTGAAAGAGTGACTTGTGGCTTTCTAAGCTACAACCACTTCCTTCTCAACATTTCATCAGCATTCCAAATACTGTACGTTATGTTCACACAAAAATTTCATAATTATTTCCAACTTGAAGCAATAATCAATTTTAAAGTTTGAAAAATAAGCTTACATAGTATCAACCATTAATGTAACACAAAACCGTCAAATAATTTTAATTTTCAATAATTAATTTTTATAATTTTGAGTCGAAAAATTAGGGGCCGTTTTTATTCAAGATTCTAGAGAAGACTTGATTGGCAAGTACTACAATTATTCTGATTGGTTGCTAGGTAACAAATTTGTTCGCTGCCAGTTCGTTCATGAGCACTAAAAGTACATAAATTCTCAAAAGTAGGTTGATTCACAAGTGTTCGAGATTACATCATGATTTCAACAAATTTAATGATGGCACTTTATTTTACTATAAGAACGATAATTAGTAGAAATTTCATCAATAAACAGATATGAATCAAATCCTATTGATGGGTAACATATAAATATTAATCTTATCTACAAGAGACAATAATTATGATTTGTATACTTCAGTATATAAATTTGTTAAATTTGAAAACAATATAAAAATCTTGAAGTACCCTTTTATTTAAAAAAAATAGAATAGTTTTTAAAATGAAATAGTTGAACTATTTCAAAGTTTTTAAAAATAAAGGGTACTTCAAGATTTTTATATTGTTTTTATTAATTTGTTAAAAAGCAGCCCATGTGAGTGAAGTGTTTTTTGTTAAATTTGCTTTACTGAATGGAAGTAGACCATAGCTACATACGTGAATCAGACACTAGTACTTTCAGCTGATGATACTTTGCCTAATTTTCATGATTCCAGTAGACGTTCTAGTACCCGAGGCAGGTTACTAGAAGCATGTAACTTGATCCTGTGGAGCATTAAAGTAAAACAGCTCACATACAGGGAGAGTGGAGACTGAAAGTTACTGGCAGCCATTGCAAGTCATAATACCACTTGGCTAGTGATAACAAACATAATTTTTGATTAGTAATTAATTGCCGCTGGAGTGGAAAGAAAGACTTTAAGCTGTGGTTTCGTTTGTGCGTAAATGCCGCCGTAGTCGACCACATCACGGTGAGCATCTCACATTGGACCGTAGATTTCAATTTGTCTAAATAACCTATGTTCAATTATGTTTTAATGGGGGAAGTTTAGTTTATAATTTTAAATGGAAATAAATGTTGATATTACAGTATTAGAAAAGTTTTGATTCTTGAAACACAAATAATGAAAAGTTATTTGATCAGCTGTTTTACCACACTTGAAATTTGGACAATTTGAATGTCAACAATGCTTGTCGTCGACTGCGGAAGTTTACGCACAAACGAAAATGCACCCTTAAGGCAGGAAAAATAAGCGGTAAGTTAGAGATTGATTGATTTGCCTTTATTAAGGGCGGAGTTGGGAATGTAGGTCCTCTCTGCCACACAACCCTCACACAAAAATGCCTACACAGTTAGTCTAGTTAAACCCACATCGTATTGCCGTCCTTAGACCCTATTCGATTAAACAGATTATGTTTGTCAAGTTCCGTTTAATCTGGTAAAATTCGTAAGAACAGCAAAAAAACGAAAATCCAGAAATCGATGTGTTTGTAACTGGCTTTACTATCCGCCAGTAACTTGCCGTCTCCATTTTCCTTGTCTATTGTCTATGGGCTGCTTAACTGTGGTTTAGGTACGGTAGGTCCGGTAACCTACCTCGAGTAACTGGAAAGTCTCCTGGAGTCTTGAAAACCAGGTATCACCGACAGGAAATAAACTATTCACTTACTCAATAATGTAAGTAGTCTCGTTGAACAAACTATACTTTTTACACTTGGGTGATCACAGTTAGCAGCAGCTTTATTGAAATTCACTTCAAACGGTGAGCATTCTAATCAATGGTGACAGTTGGAACCGACATCAACGCTGACAGTTTGAAGTGAATCCATCGACTATGTGTTGACGATGAGTATGGCCTCGGGTCGCCACGTCTGAGGCACCAACTCGGCACTAAGGTGTGAGATGGCGACGGATACGGTGAGGTGCGCCCCCAGATCGTAGGCGCCCGGGGCGGTCAGCACGACTGCTAGCGACAGATCGTAGCGCGCTCTCCCCTCCAGTTCGACACTTGCCGCCGTCTGGCCTACCCACTGGAAACAGCTGGCTGGGCGCGGCGAATACAGTTGGCCCTTATGCGAACTGCAAAACGTTTTCTATATTCATCAGTTTGCTTGGTTATGAACAGAATATTGTGAATCTATTTAGCAGACGGGGCGGGGTTAGGATAACTAACTTTATAATGGCGAGAATCATCCAAAACTAGTCGTGTCTGAAATAAAATGAAATAAATTGTTGCTTTACTATGTCTGTGCAAACCTTAGACTGGCCGCTAACAATAGAACATGCATGCACATACACAGTCAACTTACATTGTTGTGACATCACAGCGAAATGCTTCGAGCAACATTTTTTGAGGTAAGGTTTTTGAATCTCTATTTTTTTCTTTGCTTCTATTTTTGAGACTAAATTATCTTTCTATCATAATTTCTAATTTTCCAGTGGTTTATTTATTATTATTGGTTGTTTATTTTATGGTAGAAGGATCTCGCTGATGACACAACAATGTAAGTCGGCTGTCTATGTGCATGCATGTTCTACCGTTAGTGGCCAGTCTAAATTTACAGCATTGCTCTTATGGGGTATAGAGCTGCCAGATTTCTTAGAATGCAGAGAGCCTGTGAGCTAATAGTGTGAAAGAGAAAAAATGAGAGCGTAAGCCTTTTTGATAGAATCAGCATAAAAACTGCAACAGTGTGCTCCTATTGAGATAGCATTGACCATAGAGCCCCGTGCTGCAAACTAAGGGTTGCACGGACTATAGTAGTTCTTTGTAATTAATTTATGAATGTTCCCTCAATTGATTTATTCATCTAGATATTAAACAAAATCGATATTAAACAAATTGTTTGTTTTTCATTTATTCTTTGATTTGCTCTTCTAGCTTACTGGACGGGGTTGGTACAACTGGCTCTTATAAATAAATCATTTTATTCTAAGACTTATTAAAAATAAAATAATCAATCCTTAAGCATTAAAAGAATACATTATTGAAATAAATCAAGAAATTTCTAAATTGCCTATGAAATTCTACAAGAAGTTTCTAAATCGTCTATGAAATTCTACATTCATAACAATATTCATTATATCTATTTCGAATATTCTAACATAGATACTGACAGGGATCTTTGATAAATGGTCAACTTGGCGTTTCTAAATGATCAAGCTTTACTTGTTAATAAAAAAGACTTATTAATAAGTTTTGCTCAAGTCAAAAATAAGAATAGAAATATTGGTGGTGCAATTTAATGGCATTATTCAGTCCTATATTCGTATCTGGGAGCCAATAGAGAATGCATTGAAACGTGCGCGTATGAGAGTGGATCTTGGAGCAGCAAGACCGATTCACAGTAGCCACTTAACATTTTTGTCATAGATAGAAGTAAAAATCACATTAAGTGTTACAGTGTCAATGAAAGCACTGTGAACTGGAATTTACTAGTCCAGCAATTTACAGCGGATGTGAGTCATCACATTTATACGAACACAAGCGCAAACTTAATGTTATTGTTGGCTCTCCTTTCGATGAAAATACTTTAGAGGTTGGAACGAATGTTTTTCTGTAATATATCTTATGCTTAAAGGTATTGAAATAAAATAAAGTAATATGAATACAATTACAGTATTTCATTTGAATGAAATATGCTTCACCAACCTGACTAGTGGTCCTTTAGCTTCGAATTTTACGGCAAGAGTATTATCACAACAGTTTCGAGCCTCAACTTTGACTGGAACGATGCAAATCCTATAAAAATAAATCATTTTTCAACAAAGTTACGAAAGATATCATTGAAGAACGAGGATAAGTTTGTCTTCTTCAGACAAGATATTAATTTTTAGAGTATTTTCGAAATTGACAAATGAAAAAGACCCAACGTTTCAAAATCGTTAAAGACTGAACAAATCAACTTCTAATACTACACAAAAAGATTGAACGTAATTCCATTACCTTTAACGTTGGAAATTATTCCAGCAGAATAGTTCTTCCACAAATAATAACTTTGTGAATAGTAAAATAACTGCTATATGCCCGTAACATAAGTCTCTTTAACCAAACCATCTCTTTAACGGGTTTAGCAGTCTGCAGCATTGTTATTATTTCCAATAAAATTGATTGATTTACAATTTTGATCAAATATTATAGTGAGATTCAATTAATTATTATAGAGAGATATCACTATCGCAGTCTGGTTAATACACTGATATGGTAGTTCTACTCGAGCGCTTTCATACGTCATGACCATCTTCAACACCATCTACGACCAATTTGGGATTCTGTTAAATCAATGGGATAACTAGTGCTATTCTAACCCCCGAACTAAAAACACGCTAAAAATGCAGCTAATATTCTGTCAGCTGTTTTTACTTTCCTTACCCTACTACCATAGGTAAGGAAAGTATTGCTTTCCAAAAAAAAATTAAGGTACCCCAATTTCAAGTTTTCTATACGTTTCAAGGTCCCCTGAGTCCAAAAACATGATTTTTGGGTGTTGGTCTGTGTGTGTGTGTGTGTGTGGTGTGTGTGTGTGTGTGTGGTGTGTGTGTGTGTGTGTGTTGTGTGTGTGTGTGTGTGTGTATAAAACCATGTTTTTCACGATTTTCTCAAAAACGGCTCTAACGATTTTCTTCAAATTTATATCATTGATAGCTATTTATAAGCCCTATCAACTGACATGAATCTCATTTCTGGGAAAATTGCAGGAGCTACGTAATATTCTTGAGAAAAATGGCGGATAATTACTAAAAAACCATGTTTTTCACGGTTTTCTCGAAAACGGCTCTAACGATTTTCTTTAAATTCATAGCATGGATAGCTATTTATAAGCCCTATCAACTGACATGAGTCTCATTCCTGGGAAAATTGCAGGAGCTCCGTAATATTCTTGAGAAAAATGGCGGATAATGGTGGAAAGCTAAATAGCTAATAGCTATCAATTAGCTAATAGCTATTTAGTTACTAAATAAGCCCTATGAACTGACATGAGTCTCAGTTCTGGGGAAATTGCAGGAGCTCCGTAATATTCTTAAGAAAAATGGCGGATAGTTACTAAAAAACCATGTTTTTCACGATTTTCTCAAAAATGACTTGACCGATTTATTTCAAATTCATACCCTCTATACTTATTTTTCGCCACACTGCACAGAAAGCAGCTGTTTTCCAGTCCCTACGTAGATCTGAAAGACATTGTTTGCAGACGACGTCAGAAAAGGGTTTCTTTTCCGGGCTAGGCCAGAAAGTTGTCTCTTTCCAGCCGCTCATGGAAGTAGTTAATAAGTCATCAGCTAGATCGGGCGAGTGGCCACTTTCATCATCAGCTGAAGTAGCCATGATTTCAGTTCCAGTTCCGAATCAAACTAATTCTCTTCGCAACCAGTTTTATTCAATAATTATTTATTGTTGATTAGTGCATTCCGAATTTTCAAAAATGCTCGAAGATGACTGTGGTATTCCAAGTGAAATTTTAAAAGAATCTGAAATCCTGACTGCAAATCTTCTACCACTAAAATCAAGAGATAGGTACGATAGCTTAACGAGTATTCTTTATTTTGTATTCTTCATTTATTTTGTCAGCAATACCTGTAGTGTGGCGAAAAATATCGTTCGCACCACGGGCAAAAATGTTTTTCCAGCTCTCAATCTTTTCTAGTCCTCGGCCTACGGCCTCGGACTTGAAAACCGATTTCGAGCTGGAAAAATCTCATTTTCTGCTCTAGGTGCGAAATATACTATATCAGCTCCATCAACTGGCATGAGGCTTTTTTTCTGGGAAACTAATGGAGTCCACTCCATCCTTGAGAAATGGACTTTGTAAACTCCCTCTCGTGCATGAGATAGGTAGGTAGAGCAGTTTATAAAAATAACACATAGTCGAGATATTTCATCTGTAGAACAGCTGTTTTGACGACTTTTAAAAAATCATCGAATTTCACAATTTACACAAAGGAAAAAGTACTCTGAAAACAATTATATATACACATATACAGTAGTCTGATCGTAGTTTCAAATATGTTGCCGCCAATCTTCATTATGTTATTCCCCTAAATTATTATTCTCGTTTAAGAATGAGGCTTACAGTTCAATGAGCAAGGAAAGTTGTGTGAGTGTACCACACCAGATTTTTATTGAATGCAGTTGGAAGTGAAGAGAAATAATCCAAGTTGCATGCAATATTCAGCTGATTTGTGATTTGTAATAGTACATTACTATAGTGAGGTCCACGTTATAATGGCAGTGGAAAGAGATGAGAGAATAGCGTTGCCGATTCTCTGCCTTGTCACTGCCTTCTATAGAGGATATAGTAAGGTCCACGTTATAATGGCAGTGTGTGATTTGCAATGGTGTTGCTATCTTTGTCTATCGTTCAACAAAGCAGATGGCGCTATCTCTTTCACGCATTGCGATGTTGCCACATCGTTTATCAACAATGTAGAAATTTAACTAAAGCGGTCGTCACACCAACGTCTGCTAGCGGTAACGAGCTCGCTCCCGCGGAGGTAGTTTTTCTGGAAGCAGTTTACACCAAAAAACGTCCGCCAGCGGTAGTTTGGTTTTGTTCTTGTTTTGATGAGGCTGGTTCTCTAGAAGTGGGGGAAGGCCGGCAACCTATGGCGAAGTTCTGGAGTTCGCTTTCCATGTTATTAGATTGGCCACGTCAGACCGAGCTCACTACCGCTAGCGGTACTCCCACTAGGAGACGTTTCAAAAGTTCGCCTGGCTCGCGAAGTGAAACTACCGCCGAGGTACTACCTCCGCGGTAGCGAGCTCGGTGTGACCTGCACAACTTAATAACATGGAAGGCGAGTTTTTTGACTTCGCTACCGCCGCGGACGCGAGCTCTGTGTGACCTGCCCTTAATTGATCATCAATTCAATTCAATCTCAATCATGAAAATTTATTACTACATCTTTAAAAAATATATTTTCTTCACAAATAAAATATGATTGACTATTTTCAACAGTAAAGAACAGTTAAATTCATCAGATATACCAGTATCAGCTGCTTGGGTGGCAAGGCTGAGATCTGGCAAGTGGCAACCCTTTTTTCCTATCTTCCTACACTGTCATTATTATAACGTGAACCTCACTATAGCTGAAGTACAGTAGCATAATATGAAATTTTCATTCTTTTTAAAAATAATACGTTATATTTTATTCGTCTACAAAATATATTTTTTCAATAATAAAAAATTGATTTTGATAATAGATTGAATATTTTGTTAATCTATCTATATAAAAAAAGGGAGTAGGGTTGTGTTTGTTCGCATCAAAACATGTCAATTTGTGGATTGCATACCGGAAAAACGGGAATGATTTAGATCTCCAAATTTTGAACATAGATTCTAAAAATATCAATCTCTTGCACCTCGAAGCCCAAATTTCAATTTTCCTTCTAGATTTTTCAGAATTCAAGTTTAAAATTCATTTACGGGACATCAAGTTCATACGGCTTACATTGTTTCATTGTCGTAAAATGTGTTTTTTTCTATGAGGAGGTTATAACATTGTTACAAGACTTATTTCAGCGGTGTCGTGGTCTAGCGGTAGAGTACTCGACTTCGAAGCGAAGGTTTCTCGGTTCGAATCCCCGACTCTTCCATTTTTCTTGTTCTTGATTTTTTCCCTTAAAACGTATTATTATAAATTATTTTTTTAAGGAAATTGTTTTCATTATGATTGAAATTGGATTTCATCAAATAATTATTTAATGTGAAATTTTGCAATCAGTACAAATTAAATGGACATAGGTTTCACGCTGTATCATTGGAATTTATACGAAAAACATGAACAGATAACAATAAAATTAGTAATAATTTATATTCTTCAGTTATGATGTAGGCTACTATCAGACACAAATTCGGAGTGAAAAGAATATTGTAGGTATTTTTGGGGAATTGGGGAAACAAAAGGCTGCTTGAATAAAATTGTGGAAGATCTAATCGATACTAGAATTGATGTATTGAAAAAAATCAATATGATACTGTTAGGTTTTCAAGTATGATGTCTTCTTCAGTTATCTATTATATAATAATGGAAAAATTGGCTATCACATGGAATGGGAAATACATGACTGACACATCATCATGTCTGAACTACTGGACTGATTAATCTTTAAATTTGCATAAAGATTCTTAATTTGCCGAGGATGGTTATAAGCCTAATTTAGATTCGTCAAGATTTCAGTAGGTCAGTTTTCAGTTTGTCAAGTTTTTAATCAGACCCTTGCGGAGCACGGATTAACTGCTAGTAATATTATAAAGGAAAGAATTGGCTCAAACATTTACGGAATAGGAAATACACGAACATCTGAACTACTCAATTGATAATCTTGAAATTTTGAATAAAGATTCTTAATAGGATGATCATAGGCCTATTTCCTGTTATTCATCATTTCAGTGCATCAAGTTTTCAGGTTCGAGACTGATCGAACTCTTTTTTAACAGATAAGTTTCAACTCTGATGAAGATTATCCACGTAATTTTGACAGAATAAAAATTAATTGTTCTATTTTTTATTATTCCTGGACATAAGGATATTGCATTTTACATCACTGCATTTTCCCCAGTGCAAAGCACGGGTTACCTGCTGATTAATTATAATTGTAGATTGTTAAAATAACGATCTGGCAACATTACTAAGCTAGAAAATGAAAGCGCTATATGCTTTGTTGAATGACAGACAAGGATAGCAACACCAGTGTTAATAAAATACTGCCATATAACGTGGACCTCACTATTAATAGGCTAAAATTTGTTTCTTATGCACTTTCAATGTTGCAGCTACCTGTTACTTGGACACAGCAGGAGGAGTAAAGGACGAAGGAGTTCGTTTTCCAACGAACTTGATCTGTATGATGGTTCAAAGAGTATGTGTTGAAGATTCAAAGTTGATTGATGAACTCATTAGTAAGTTATCGTCGAACAAACAAACGGACAATTAATGTCCGTTACACTCCTTCAATTACTTATTGGGAAGATGGTATTTTCTCGAACTTGATGAAGTTTGATCTTCTTCCGAGCTTCAATTAATCATAGAAAAACATACCTGTTGAGTTTGAAATCGTGAGAGACAGTGGTGGGATGGTTGAGTCTGAAGGTGAGCAGTCGCTGCTTGAAGAGTTGCGATTGGGGGCGCGCCTCGGGGGGGCCGAAGAGGCAGAGGGCGTCCGAGCCCACCTGGACGGGGGGGCAGTTGTCGGGTGGCCACGACACCGACTCGTCCAGCCGCGATAGCCTCAGGTGATGCTGGCCCTCCACCACGCGTTTGCTTCCACCGTTTTCCGTTATTGATCCCTGGAAAATTATACATTTTTGAGAGGACTGATCTCGGAAATTCGAGAGAATTGATTCCTGATCCAGTTGAAATTTACCACCTAGTTGACAGTTATCAAATTAGCAGTGATCATGTTATTTTTGCTTTGGCAATTGAAGATTGAATTCCAAATTAGGTTGATTCGGAATTTGATGACTCTGGTATCCATGGATCTCTTGCTCATTCTGGAATTTTTGACATAGCCTGTAGCTTACTTTTCGTTTCACTCATCCAAATGTGTAAAAGCAGCCAATCCACTGATTCTTCATTCCATGGAAGTCCATTCATACATAAGAGTCCATTCATAATAGTATAACATTTATTGTGGCTGATTTCACATGTCCTAAACTCTACAATAATAAAAAGTGGGATCATTTTAATGTGAATTTGCATGAACCTGAATAGAGTTTATTCAATCGCTTTGATTATTGACTACCATTATATGATTTCTTTCTTTGATCTCAGCTTGAAACCAAAAGCTTAGGGATGAAAATTTGGATGTAAACTAACATGTAACTCAATTTAATTTCTATTTAAATTGATAACTTTAGAATTAACTTGTGATCTATCAATATCAATAGGTTTGTCTTGTGTCGTAATAACATCATGAAAGAAAATAGAAGCATCTGATGGAATATTAAGTTTTTTTTTTCGATTTAGTTTTTAGCTGATCTTGAAACATGAAAATATCAGGCCCAGTAGCATAAAATCATGTTCAATTTCAATCAGGATTAAATTTCATGAGAATTAATCAGAGCAGGGTTTTTTTTAATAGAAGGCTTCTCTGATTGGTTCTCTTGGTATTTAGTCCGGATTATGAATTAACAGACAGTGCAACTGTCTCTCTCAAGGCCATGGCTGCGTACAAACATAGAGCAACAGAGGAACCAATACAACAGAAGCTGAAGAAATCAGTCGCATTTCTATCACCTCACAATGAACAGTACATTCAACTACCATACGTTTGGAGAGATCAATTTTAAATTTCTTTTGCTATCATCCGGTCACTTTCTGAACTTATTCTTCCAGATGTTCCATGAATACTGCAATGTTTTAAAATAAGGTCGCCAAATTTGGTAACTCAACTACAGCTATTATAATGTCTTTTATTTGCTCACACTTTCTTACATTTTCAACAGACTATGGAAAACTTTTTTCTGATCAGCTGCTACTTGAGGGACCAATAATCCTTTCTCTTGGTAGTTCAACGAATTATCCCAGAGTTGAGACCTGTTCATAAATAATGTTTTTTGTTGCAAGCACAATATATTCCTGATTTAATCAAAATCGTTAAATCCGTTTTCGAGATCCATCCGACATAGATACATATATCCACAAACACACATATTCAAACGAATTGCTTTCTTAGTATAATTATTGACTTCGATGATTATGATTTCATTAAATGAGAGCTTATTTCACATAATAATAACAGCTAGGATCAAAAGCAGAAATGTCAAACATAATTGAAATTGAAACAGTAGCGATCATCAACATTATTTTCTTCATCTGATCTAAAGTAACCAGATTATGATAAGATTCATATCAATGTGTCAGCATTGTTTGAAAGGGGAGCATTGATGCTATTAATGAGGAATACTGACAGTCAACGAACTGTTATACATATTCTCCAATATTTTAATCAAAATCATATTTTATCACAATCACAATCAATGTTTGGGAATAATTGATTCATGGAAAAGCGCCTTACTTCTATGCAAGATATTTTCACATTAGAAAAAGCAACAACAGCTATTTGGCCGTTTTAATAAATAACCCCTTTCTTTCGCCCAAGTTGAATTTTGGCCGAATTTCCTCATTCTTCACAAACAGAATCCACAACAGACACTTCTGAAGTTTTTAAAATACCCCTTTAAGCAGTTTTCGCGATCTGTCGGATATACAAACAAAATTAGTATTAATAGAATAGGATCAATTGATAGAAGCAACTCCCATCATGAAAGTTTGTTTTATGAAAAATAAAAATTATCTATACTCTCAGGAATAGCTCTGATTGAAGCAGCAGTGCCCAATCAATTTGATCTCGATCAATGCATTTTAGTTAATTCTTCAACTTGGTGCCAACCTAATGAAATAATCTCAACTTAATGCCAACCTGACAAAATTATTAAAAGGTCGCCAGTTATCAACTGTTTCGAATAGGTACTCTCTCTAGATTATATTTCTATAGTAACATATGATATGGACATTTTAATTATAATTAAGAGATAGGGAGAAGAAGAATATACATGCTAAAAGGCGAACTTTAAACCCTTAAAAACCACCCTTAGAATTGAAATATTGCCAAAAGATTTCTTAGTGAGCACCTAGTACGTATAAGGAAGCTATTTTCTAAGTTTTGTTGCAATCCATCCAGTAGTTTTCCAGAAATCGTGATCAGTGAGTCAGTGAGATAAGAATTTTATAAGTATAGAGTAGACCTTGAAGACATTAACATCTCTGAAATAACTTAAATTCGAGAGAATCCATTCCTAAACCAGCTTGGCTTCATTAGAGAATCGTCCCCTGTAGAAATAAACATTAAAAAAACTTACCCTAAAATAGTTGAATTTGATGAGAAAATAGCTAGACGAAATTATTAATGGATGAATTTATAACTGGAAAGGTTACAATTTGTAGTGTTTTTAAAATTTGTAATACTATCACTGCAATTATAATTCATTAGAAAATGTGTCACTAAATCAAACAGTGGGAATTTGATAGAGAATTTATTATGAAAAATGAATTATACTTTCACAAAGGCGAAAATTATTATATAGAGTACTATAAACATAACTTGACTTTGTAAAGGGGGTAGTTTTGAGCTGTGAAAGTTGTTATACCCTACTCATGCGAGATGATATCAGTTTTTTATGTAAATAAAATAATAGATAGAATAATTCATTACCTTCCAAATTAATACCAGTGTGGACTGTAACGTGAGATCATTCTCTGGTCCTGCACTTGTTTCTTCGTCAGTTCCCCTGTCAATGAAATCCAAGCAAGGCGATGTTTTGCTCTCAGTATTCAAAGTGACAGAGCTCAGTTCGGGTTTCCCACTTTCCGATAGTTTCTTGCATGCTTGCAGCAGAAGGTGCACTGTTTCTTGGGCGTCTATCGTTGATTCTATCAAGAAAAAAGCATATTTAATTGGAAGATTATTAGAAAAATTGTACAGGAATCATGAATAAATTGAATACTCTACAGAAAATCATTACAAATGACACGGTGCATAGAAGAATACGGTAGAGGTAAAGACAATATTTGGATTAAATTTTGTCGAGATTCACTTTAAACTATCAGCATTGTTTGAATGGAAAGAAATAATGTTATTTAAAAGGATTGCTGACGACAGTTTAAAGGAAATATCTCTATTTTTTATAGCATAGAACTTTTAAACTTTAAAAACCGAGGATTCAAAACATTTCGTCATAGAGACTGTACTTCTATGGAAAAAACCTAATTACCTTTTGGGCAGTGTGTATTTGAACACATTTTCCATTTGTGGCTGAATAAGGAGACTTGTTGAAGTGACACTTGTATGAGAAGAGGATCATGTACCTGTGAATAATCAAGTTGTATAATAAACATGATTTACATTAGATAATGTACTAGTATACATTTATCTTCAAGACGCTAGGAATAAAAAAATATTTGATTCTTTCTTCCATCTCAAGACGTTATTGTTAAAAATATTTTTAGATAAATATTTTTCTCAAAAGATACAAAGCATTCTACTTTAATTGAATTTTCATAAATTTTACACATTTATAATATTAAAGATTATTTTAACTATATAAATCGATTAAAAACTCAATTAAGATAACAATGCGAATAGATGTCGAACCTAGGTTCTAAATACAAAAGATGTTGGTGTTACAGTTCTATACAGTGTTGAGAACAGTATTGTACAGTTGTTGTGCACTATTGAATAGTTGCAGATTAACTGCGGACCAGGAAATATACTATGTTTGCAGAGGATTAAGAATATTTGACATTTTTAGTTTCAGTATTATCATAGCTATTACGAACAATGCCGAATTATAACAGTTTTGCATTAACATAAGAAATTGTTGATTGTACGTACCTGATTGTTATTTTCAACACTTAGTCTAATGTTCATCGTTTCGCTTGTATGACTAGAGGAACAACTCCTAGTTGCTAAGGCAGAAATGTGAAGTGATTCGTAAACTGTCAGCGGCCAACAGTGGCGAACTAGCCTATACCTACAAAATAACAATACATCTCTATAGGTATTTTTAGCCTGAAAATTATTGATAAAACACTGATACAAAATATGGATGGGTGAAAAACTTATAGCAAAATAACACATTCGACAAAATTGATCGATACCATACACTAAGAACAATATACAGAGTGCTCTGAAAAATGTTGCCCATAAGTCAGGGCGTGATTCCTCCACATCAAAAGAAGGAAAAAGTTCTAATTAACATAGAAAATACTTGGTTACCAAGTTATACAGGATGAAGGATTTCGTCTGAATTTCAGTTCCCCTGCTGAAACGACAGGTCTTATGCATGTTCATTTCAACTGAAATATTCAAGTTAAATTTAATATTTACAAATATCTTTTTGAAAATGATTGTGGTCAGATATATTCCTCATTCCTTATAAAATTTACAATGAAAAGTAAAGCTTTGAAGAAATAAGAATGGTTACATTATCTTTATTGGCACAATTTATAGCAATTAAGAAGTTTTGGATTCTGTGGATACTGAATTTTGGACACTTTTAAAACGACAAGGCAGTCTTGAATTTTAGAAAGTAACTGTACAAATTATCCTTCTTCATGTGGAGTGCTTTCGGACATGACGATCATCTTTAACATTCTTTCAACCTGCATATTTTTTACAAGGTTAGCGAAATGTGTATTCCGTCGAGCTATTGATCAGAAAAACTGATCGTTACATTTGGCAAATAGGTAACTTATGCCGATGTATGTGGACTATAAATCAATCTATGGATATTATAAGAGAAAAACGTGATGCGAAATTCAACATGACGCTTTTCACTAATGACCATTCAAAACAAACGTAATATATAACTGTATTTAAAATTTGTATTAATGCATTTTTTCAAGACAATGAGTGTAGTATTTTAAAGGAGGATAAATATAACCTCAAATCAACCAATAATTTAATTTGTCAATACTGCACTTATTAATTTTCATAGATTATGATCAAATTGTGTTGAAGTAAGCACGCATGGTTATTTTGTAAACTCTAGCGTGTTTAGCTTAATCGACTGATATTTCTGTGCCATCGAACTGCATAATAATGTCGTTATTAGTTTATTCTTGAGAGTTTAACTATTAACATTAGAGCTTAATTATTATAATTGATGATTATGTTTCATCCTCGAGTAATCTGTATACTTCTTCTAGATTCAGACATTTTTTATACGGAAACAAATATGCAATATGAAAATACCTTTGTGATGATAACATTGGTTATAAAATACATCTATACTTTTAATTCTAATTTGACAATGAAATTGGTGGAATCCCAAAAACTGTAACAAGGGGGTAAGCAAGATAAAAATTTTCCACTTTTCTAAGGAGTAAAGTCTTTGGAAAAGGTTGAGAGCCACTGTGTCCTAGTCCTAGTTTATTGACTTGAATTATTAATAATATATGTTCTTCGTAAATACTATTGCTATCTAGTCTTGAGACTAATGAGCAAATTTCATCCAACCCGTCTTACTGTGGGTTCATTTCATATTGCTCTTCTCCATTCCATAACTATTCGTTTCAACTCTCACTATCCTATCCTACTTTTATTACCTATAACTCTTACTACAGTATAAGCTCTTTCCTATCATTCTCCTTCCCTACAAGTGCTTTCCAATCATTATTTTTTTTTATCACCATTATCTTTCTCCTGATCTTCCTATTCTTCTTTCTAGTAATTTTGTTTTCTGTTTATGCACTGCTTTATTACTGACATTTTATTTATGTATCTCGCATCACCTATTCCCAGTAGTGTTTTAATCTCATTTGTCTCATTTCCATCCAACTTCATGTGATTTTTCTATATTTTGATCTTTTTTATTTTTCTCATTGACCTCCACCTCCTAGTTTTGCTTCTTCTCCTCCTCTCCCTCTTTTATAACCACCTCCTTTTCCTCTTCCTCCCTATCGCACTCCTAACCATTTATAATACAGTGGGACTCACATTAGAATGTGTTACTGCTAATGCTAATATGACGGCACATTACCTAGGCCGACTGCGTTGCTGCGGCGCTGACTCGTAGTAGAAGAGCAGATGCAGGTTGGCCTGCCCCCTGGCGTCGGGCGCACGCAACAGCATCCTCTCACTCACACGCTGGCCAGGCGCGAGGGGCGAGGCGAGCGGCACCGAGCACACTTGGCCACTCGGCCAGCACTTGGTGCCGATCGACACAAGGTGTGGCGCCGACGAGGCCACCAGGATGCGACTGATCGGCTGGCAGCCACAGTTGGTCAGCTCCACCTGCACTGCGTACACTTCGCCGCACACCACATCGCTGCGCAGCCCTTCCAAAGTCACCTGCATTACATACCTCCTTTTCAATAACATCAAAATACATTTTTAGTGCGCTTATTCTATTTTACTAGGTGGCGCTGGGAAACAGTTATTTTTGAAATAATGGCATTTCTAAGAATAAATTCTTAGGCCCTAGTTTACTATTGTTTATTGTATATTGTTTTGAAGGGACGGATTTAAGGATCCAAAGGTTCAAAGAACCCCACACGTCAACCGAAGCTTATTGTGGTCCCAAGTAGTATGTTAGTTAGGCAAACCAATACCTATGTCCTTTACAAGAACCAGGAGTTTTTCCCTATACTAACATTCCATTCATCACCTGGTTGCAATCCTTGTCGCAATCCAGTGTGATATGCTTGGCAGTCTCTTCAGACTGATTAGTCCTCGTGACCTACGTGAGTTCCACTCCGGGCCTTCTTTGTAGGTCCGAAGGAAGGGGCGGCCAAAATGCCTCTAGGGCGCCCGGCCACCCTTGACTCAGCCTCATGACCCACATTTGTGCCTGGTTTTTCACCCATCACTGGTCTCTTGGTTTTTTCTTTTTGCCCCTCCGAAACTTCGCAGGGTCAAAAGCCTCACCTCTCCCAAGAAGTTTTGCCTAATTGGCCGCCCTTCTTTGTCAAAAATGTCACGATTTTGATCAGTGGTGAATTTTGGCCTCTCCACCCACAAACTCGTGACCTACGTGAGTTCCACTCCTGGTCTTTTTGTAGGTCCTTCCGCTGAGAGAGGGGACGCCAAACTGCCTCTAGGGTGGCCGGGCACTCGACTCTCAGCCTCTTGACCCACATTTGTGCCTGGAGTTTCGCCCATCTCTGGTCTCGTGGGTTTTTCTCTTTTCCCCTCTGAAAACTGCCCTGATGGGGCAGATCTCGTGGGATTGAAGGCAAGGAAACTTCTGGAGTTGCCTTGAGGTCCATTTTAGTCGCCTCCTACGACAAGCATGGATGCAGTGGGTGAATTCTGGTTTTCAACACATTCTTGAGTACGATGATCGACTCAAAGCTCCCCCAACCCACAGGGGCCTAGGCCCGGTTGCACAAGGCCGGTTAAATTTTAATTGAGATTGTTCCATTTTATTGGATGGCGCTGGGAAACAGTTATTTTTGATATAATGTCATTTCCACGAATAAATTTCAAGGCCCGGTTGCACAAAGGCTGGTTCTTCAATTTTGAGCGTGATTAATTCACGACAACCAATCAGTAAAGGCTTTTTTGAAAAGAAGGTTTCTCTGATTGATTCTCATGGAATCAATCACGATTGAAATTTGACCGGCTTTTGTGCAGCCTGCAAATTGTTAACGAGCAGGCATGCACTCAGTATGTCATTCATGTTTTTATGGTCAAGTTCAAAAGTGCAATGTTTTTGAGATGACCTCTAAATTGTGTGCTTCCAAAAGTTGTTCACAGTTTTTTATGGAAATATTATAATAACAAAGTAGCAAATCTTGAGAATGGCAGTGATTTCGTTTTCAATTTATTTCTTGAATGAATGTATTGTTGCTGGGAAGAAGCGTACACGTTGCTTTCAAAATACCAAAATACCCCAACAGGGACATGTACTTACGTAACAAGTTGGGTAATGCTATTAACAAGCTATTACATTGAGCATACATGAGAGAGGCAGAGAATTTGACTTTGGATTATTGTTAAGGGGTTTTTAGTGTATATGAAACTCGATGTCGTCACGTCCCAGGGTGGTCGACAGATTTGGGGGGAGGGAGGTAAGTTGTAAAAACGCGCGCTTATAAAATAGCCTGTCCTGCAGTTACTATTCTTAGTACAGCTTTGACTTTTTTCTGAATATTATCTACATATAACTGGCTTTCAATATGGTCCTCTATATTTCTACGATAAACCGAATAGTTTTCCGTAAAAAAATAACTCGAAGAATGTATTTTTTATTATGAACTTTTTTTTCTCGAATATTTGAGTCGTTAGTCGACTTAGAGGAAAAGCTTCCCAATAAACGTTGTAGGCCGTTTTTTCCCAAATCAAATCACCTAGACTTGAAAGCAAGGTGTACGTTTTTTCCCAGCAGCAATACACTTATTTAAAAAATAAATTGAAAACTAAATCACTGCCATTCTGTCATTGATGAAATAAAAACATAAATTCGTTTTGGAGCATCGGCTAACGCCAACAGTATTGTGACATTGGGCCATATTAATAAAGTTGAGCATTTGCTTATACTTCTAAAATATGGAGCATATGCTTCATTTTCTATGAATAAACGTGAGCAAAACCTTTTACTTTACTTACTTTACTTTTCTTGTTCGTCACAACCATCAAACTGTATCAAGGGAGCAACGATCCCGCAGTATATGACACGTCAAAGTTCAATCTAATATCCACCATCCCTCATATTTCAACATAACAGATCCCACATAACATACATCAATCAAACTATTCAACAATGAAGTCTGCTAACCTGTACGGACACAATACAATAAGGAATTCCCTGAGTGTTTTTTTAACTCCTTCAAGCCATCAATTTCTCTTATGTGAGATGGGATTGAATTAAATATTTTCATTCCCATATAAAACGGGCCACTCTCCAGCAGGCTTAGTCTGTGATGTGGGTAAACAAAACCTCTAAATCGTGTATTATGGGGATGACTCACCTGGTTCTCCTCGTACATTCGTCTATTTTTAAAAACGAAGATTGCTAAATCTAATATATAAATAGCAGGATCCGTCAGCAATCTCTTTTCTTTAAAATAAGGTCTGCAAGAGCGCATTGTATTAATCTTATAAATTATCCTAATGGCTTTCTTCTGCAGTATGAATATTCCATTATTCTCCATACTTTTTCCCCAAAAAATAACTCCATATCTCATAACTGACAGAAAATAAGCATGATATACAAAAAGAACCGTTTTTTCACTCCCTACTCTAGCCATTACTCTTAATGCAAACAAGGCTCTATTCAATTTACCAGTGACATGAGAAATATGTAGCTTCCACTACGAATCACTCTCCACCATCAGACCCAAGAATGTCGTGGAATCAGAAGTTTCAACTCTACTTTGAGTATTCAAGTTTATTCCAAAACTTTTATAGTCTCTACTGAAGGGAATTACTTTAGTTTTTTTGCAGTTCAAACTAAGACTATTCTGAACAAACCACGAATCTAATTCAGCAAGACACCTCTCAGCCTCTCTTATCAAACATTCACTGTTCCTACTGGTGATTAAAGCTGTAGTGTCGTCCGCAAAAAGAGAGAGTTTGAAATTGACGTGACTCTCGATTAGATTAAAGCTGTAGTGTCGTCCGCAAAAAGAGAGAGTTTGAAATTGACGTGACTCTCGATGTCATTAACATAGACCAGGTATAAGAGGGGACCCAATATTGAACCCTGCTTTACTCCCTGAGACATAGGTAACCAAGAAGAGCTGCATGTTTCATTACCAACAGATATTGACACTCTATGGAACCTCCCCGAGAAATATGACTGGAACCATGAGTATTCTTTCCCATTTACACCATAATATTTCAATTTGTGCAATAGAAGATCATGTTGAACATTATCAAAAGCTCCCGACAAGTCACAGAAAATACCCAGAGCCTGTTCAGAGTCATTCCTAGCCTTAAGTGTCCCCTGG
This sequence comes from Nilaparvata lugens, assembly GCF_014356525.2. Taxonomy (NCBI): domain Eukaryota; kingdom Metazoa; phylum Arthropoda; class Insecta; order Hemiptera; family Delphacidae; genus Nilaparvata; species Nilaparvata lugens. The sequence continues at coordinate 59,738,729 of NC_052505.1, forward strand.
TTAATTCCGAAAACAGCATCTTCAATGGATCTGCCCTTTCTAAATCAAAACTGTGATTTAACAAAAAAATTATTGAGCTGAGTATGAGAATCCCGTTCAAAAACTTTCGAGAAAGATGAGAGCAGAGCTACTGGTCTAAAATTAGCAACATCATTCTTATCCCCCTTCTTGTACAAAGGTTTCAAAACAGCGTATTTCAACAAGTCAGGAAAATGTCCAGTATCAAAAGAGAGATTAATCAAGTATGTTAGAGGCTTAAGTATGAGATTACATGACTTTTTAATGATAAATATAGGAATGCCATCCCACCCCGCTGAACTCTTATTTTTTAAGCCTGTCATTATCCTGAGAACCTGCCCTTCCGATAATGGTTGAAATCTGAACTGTCTAATACCCCTATTATTCTCTATTCTATGTTGTCTGAATGCTTGTAGGTACTCTTTAATGTCCTCTAAGTTGCACCTATGTGCTTTGGATTTCCTGTTGAAGTGCTCATTGAAACATTCTGCAACCTGTACAGGCTCGTCAACCAAAACTCCATCCGCAAACAATTTTGGGCATTCGTTTTTGAAAGATGAATTTCCCATAGTATTCCTTATTACCTGCCAAGTAGCCTTTGTAACATTATCCGAATGCTTAATCACACTATCAAGATGTTTTTTCTTGGCCAAAGTAATTGTTTTTTTCAGTACCTTACTAAACTTTTTAACATATAAATGAAAGCTAGGATCCCGCCTTGCATCATTCTTCAAAGACATTAACAACTCTCTTTTTGTTTTAAGTGAGATCCTCAAACCTGGAATCAACCATTTTTTCATTGAACTATTCTTTTTAATCTTCATGGTTTTGATTGGAAATGCCTCCATGAAGCATCGATTGAATCTAGAGAAAAACTTCTTGAAACACAAATCACAGCTAGAGGATGAAAAACAATCTTCCCAAGTTTCCACTTTCAATAAATCTAAAAAGCGTTCAACATTTTTGCTTGAGAAAATTCTCTTACTTATATACTTCTCATCCTCACATTGTTTTCGACCAATAAGCTTGACAAATATCGCATGATGATCAGACAAACCCAAGTCAATCACCCCACCCACAACGCTCTCAGATACAACATTGGATATTATGTTGTCAATACAAGTTGATGTAGTATAAAACGGCCCTGATTGAATTCTTGTTGGACTATTGATCAAAAGAGTAAACCCATGTTTTACCACCACACAATCCCTCGGACTCAACTGCAGTAGCTTCGAACACCTTCTCTGAAGAAAAACCATTAATATCCTCTCTGACAGTGACAGAAATATCATCCCTAACTAAGATTGCAACTCCTCCTCTTGCCTTACTTTCTCTACAAAATGCTGATCTCACTGAATACCCCTCAAGAGAGCTCAAAACCCCACAATTATCCCTTCTCAGCCCTTGCTCGCTCAAACAAATCATAGCTGGTTGCCAATTTTCAGTCACTAAAGCAGCTTTCAGAGACTCAACCTTACCCATAAACCCCTGAATGTTGAGACTCATAATGGTAGTATCATTGCCCAAATTATCTAACCCACCACTTGGGCTTAGGTTACCGGTTCTAAAAAAATACTGGAATTTTGAAGAGCTTGTAGAGCCTGTCCATCAATCATTGATGAAGACTGGCCAGCTGGTGACATACGTACGTGTGCAGACCTGTCATTCACGTGACTAAAAGATTTAACACTCTCAGAAGGAAGACTATTTTTTGCCAAAGTTAACTCAGCAACTATACTCAGAAAATCCTTAGCCTCAGCTTTCCCTTTCTGTTGAGATGCAGACCGTGGTTGGTATGCATAGATCTATTGTAGCTCCATAAATTAATAATCCTAATTGACAAATGCGGGTAATGATAAGGAATACATCTTATAGCCCTATTCACACAACTAACAACACGATTTTCATCAGAGCTCCCTGGAAGATCGTATCTGTAAGGGAATGTGCCAAGAATGAGGTTGGTATGACTGTAGCTATTTATCACTTTGGACAATTTTACTGATAAGTTGTCAATATTATCCTGGGAGTAAGAACCATGAGCAAAACTATTCGTGACCCCAATCAAAGCAACAAAATCACCTCTTTTGCTCATGCTCATCAAAAAAAAAGTTTCAGCATGAGCAAAACCTTTTGCTCATGCTCATCAAAAAAATAGTTTGAGCATGAGCAAAACCTTTTGCTCATGCTCAAAATTGAATAAACTAGAGCATTTGCTCAACTTTTGAATCAAATGCTCCAAAAAAGTTGAGTCTAGTCTGGAGCAGCGTATCACCTTTTGCTCATAGTAAAATGGCTCAACTAATTCGTGTGAGTAAGAGGAAACTATACCAATACGATCACAACCAATAGTTGAGAACTTGAATCTTTTTAGATTCAACCATGATAAATATCATCATTATTCCTACAAAAGAATAAATACAAAAGATACCTACGGTATCCGATATAAAGATAGCCATCACAGAATAGGAAATAGGCATTCAAGAAAACGATTATAAGAAGGCTATTGATATTATAAGATTATGCTGAAGATTATTATAGAGATGACATTTCACGCTATTATTTCAAAATTCTAAACTCAATTCATAAATAGAAAACAGAGCAGACGACGCAAACACACGCGGTGTCCCCTACTTGCATATTTAGCGCTTAAGTGAGCTATAAAAACAAAGTAATGCCACAAAGGCGAATCAGCTGTTGAAAAATCTTTAAAATACGTGAGCATTTGCTACAGAGTTCAGGAGCATAAGGTAAGAGTATAATGTAAAGCTTATTCATATAAAAATGAGCAAATGCTTATGCTTCTACCTATAATGTTCATGAGCAAAACCTTATGCTCCATGCTCATGCTCATGAGCATATGCTTTGGTTTTATTCATATGGCCCATTGAATATACTTAGTCATCTGGGCTTGCATGAGAAAGTCACAATTTTACATGATCTAGCTACACCGATTGGAAGCTGAGGGCCAACAAAGTACAATCTCCGTTTAACGCTAAACTATGATTACTTGGAAATATGGTCACATTCATCATAACGTGTTACATTCTGAGTTTAAATGAAAAGTTCATTTATCTCCGTTCAAACTGAGAGGCTGCACATTAACTTATGTCTCTACTTATAAGTGTAATGAATTTCAACTTCTAAAAAAGTATTTTGATAGGGATACGCGAATTGTTTAATTATTATAGAAATTACTAGTAACTTACCCTCTTTATACTTTTTTATATACTACTGAGACAATCACTTCCCTCAACATATAACAGCAATATATAGTTGTGTTTATATAAAAGTATAAAGAAGTTACTAGTGATTTCTATAATAATCAAATTTCAACTTATTTTATTCAGATTACACTTGTTAGAGAAAGAGCGCTCACCCCAAGATGCGGCAACGAGTCGACGATGTTGAGCGTGAGCCGACTGTCGACAGCCGCCTGGAGGCCGCGGAGGTCGTTGGGTGTACGCACGTGCATGCGCGGTGGCACCACCAAGTGTTGCCTCCCCGCCACCACCGCTCCCCCTGCACCACCCCCCTCCACCCCACTCACCACACTGTAGCCCACGCCTGTGATCTTCAGCTCACCCGTTCGTTTCGGGGTCACTTTCAGAATAACCTACAATCAAGATGCAACACATTAATATTATCGTACATCAAATTGCATTTCATCATAAGAATAATATTGAGTAAGAACTGGTGTTACCCTTGCTACGCAATTGATAAAAAGTACAAAATCGCATGGATAATCTTCACTGGAATGTTGTATAAATACAGTAATACGGTGGGGAAGTCGGAGCAAAAGATATTGACACTTGATGGGATCGAACCGGAGACCTTCCAGAATCACGTTACCACTGCAATGGGTGAACTATAATAATTGATTGAACTAACTATTTTATGTGTTTTCTCTTGTGTAGACTGTCTAGCGAATAAAATAAATTCGTTTCAATCATTAAAACCAGAATTAATTGATAATGAAAAGGAAAATAAGCATGTGTACATCCTTGGTAGTTTCAGAATCTCTATGCAAAATGTCAAGTTGATCATTTAGATAGTTCAGATGTGATGGGCGTCAAACATAACTCTATCGTTTATGTACTAAATTATTTTTTTTATAAATAATAGGAATAGGGTCACAGAGACATGAATGCAACAGGTTTCGTCAATCCATACAATATTAATGGTTAGTAATTGGCAATGCTATATATATTCTTTCAAGCTTTAAAAATTAATATATACATTAGGAATATTTCGAAGGTTCATCACTGCAACGCTTCAAAAGTTGAATTTTGTAAAATATTTTTTCCGACTCTTTTACTCAGATTTTTCTCCGAAATTAATTTATGGAAAAACCATTCCAATTATTTCTTCATTAGCTAGTCGAGATCTTGATCGAAAAGCATTTTACATTTTTCTCCACTTATTCACTATATATTAATCTTTGGTGAAAGGAGGCCCTGAAGACCACTCCTACATGATAGCCAAATTCATTCACAATTCCAGGCTTGACACGACTATATCATACCGAGGATCCAGAGCCTCTGATCTGCTTCAAAGAAATGAACCTATGACGGTACCTTCGGTACGAAGGTATGAATCATACCTTTCAACATTGCTAAAAAAATATCACTTAGCATTACAACTTCAAGGAAAGTACTACAGACTCAAACCTGAAACTGTTCCAATTCTAATTTATACGACAGTCCAAATGTAGCAAGGTTAGAACGACCAAAGTCTTGAAAAGCAAGTTCAGTTACGTACATTTTTGGCCGAGTCCGGCTCGATGGTGAGCAAGTCGAGGGCCTGGGAGCAGGCGGCCAACTGCGCATGCGCGGGCACCGCCACTCCCGGCTGAGGCTGGTTATCTTGACAGAGGCCGCCGTCGGCGGGGATCAGGCTCCACAGCAGCCGCACCTTGCGTAGGGCCAGCGCTATGTGCAACGGGTTCTCCATACACACGCTCACGCTTATCTCTTCTGTCAAATTCAACACACATTCCATTCAGTAGAATCATCGAGAAAAGATAGCTTAAGAATATATCCCATGATATAGGTCGTTTATGTTTCAAATTTCAATCAAAGATTTTGTTAACACTAGCCGATTACTGTCGACTACTGTCTATTATTACTGTTTTGGCCGGGTGAGAGTATAAGAGTGAGAGACTACCAGCGTAACAAAGCTTCACGAAAAAGAACTACTCGGACTATCAGCTTGAGTAAACAGTGAAATTTGGAACACAAACGCTCTATACCATGGGATATCATTTTACGCTATCTTTTCTGTATGATAGATTACAGTTATGTGAAAAGACAAAATGAAACAAAAATTTCATTGAATTGAATAATACAGGGAACAAAAATTACATTGAATTGAATAATACAGGGAACAAAAATTACATTGAATTGAATAATACAGGGCACAAAAATTACATTGAATTATATATTACAGGGAACAAAAATTACATTGAATTGAATAATACAGGGAACAAAAATTACATTGAATTGAATAATACAGGGCACAGTTATGCGTAGAGGACACATTCACAATTATCTCATCTGCAAAATGAGACGAAATTTCAACTGGATACTCGGTTTAGAATATCTCGGAAACAATAGAAGAAATAAACAAATTTGTGTGATGAATATTGTAGGAAATTATGTAAGCTTCAATTCTGTATAGAATTATCATGTCCGTGACATGCATAGCTTTCGACTTATATGCGAGAAACCAATAAATGGTACCTTTGAACCACCCCCACCACCTTAACACAGGGGGTAGGGGTGCGGGCTATTGATATGTTTAACTCCTTACAGGTAACAGGTAAGACGTTTTCAATGTTGTCAATTTATTGAATGAAGGATATTTGATTTGATTAATAAACTTTAACAAGATGAATAAATCTATTATTATTGAAGTAAATAGATGAAATTGACAAACGAAATTGTGATGAATTTGAATTTACCGTTGACATAAGCTGAAACTGGATTGGCATTGTTTGTAGTGTTATTGAGCAATTCTATGGTAGGTTTGAACACAAATGCTTGGCCTTCGAAAGCAACATTGACTGCCTGCTCCTCCAATTTGCACCACCTGTCGAAAAACAACACATGCTCAAACACTGCAAGGATTTCAATAATTTGATCAGGAAATAACTTCTTCATCACATTACAAAACACCATTATAGAAATTGAATGTATATAGATTAATATAAAGATTCTAAATCAGCAGCATTTGGAAGAAACCCTACGCATGTTTGACATGAAATGATAATATTCTTTATTAGGCGGAGTAGAGACCACTCAACCTCGGATGTTTCATAACACTAACTGATTCTTGATAGAACACACACTAGAACTCTCCACACACTAGAACTGCACAACATAAAACATGTATCACGTTACTTTCCGAGTAACATTTTCTATATTATCGGATTTGTAATTTTTTGAAAATAGTAAGAAAATGACATTATTTCAATAAATTAATGCCAATTCAAGAATAATATTCTAATTTTATCAAAAATTTATTGAAATTGCAAATCAAGACTATAACTCACATGTCAGATAGGCATATAATAATGAACTAGTCTATTGTGTGCATTATGTTCTCTCCTTAATCCGACATCGAAAATCTAATCTAAATCAATATGACCAGTCAATAATAAATTCACAAATAGAATATAATTCACCTTTAATTTTCTTCTCAAATATGCGATCAATCCAATCTAAATCAGTATGACCAGCCAATAATTGAAACATACGAAAATTCTGTTTACCTTGTGTTTTCTTCTTGGGTAAGTTGGAAAGATAGGCCGGAAGCAGGAATAGCATTGGGACTTGAAACGGGCTGCGGGGCCGAGTCCAACAGCACCTGAATAGAGTTGCCATCGATCACAGGCAATGGTAGAACTGGAATTTCACCTGTCTCTATGCTCACTTCCTGCCATTCAACAAAATAACCACTCACAAATATTAGCAGATTAATAGTAGCACAAAATAAAAATCCATGTCGGCAGAAAAGAAAACAGAACAAGAGAGGAATAGCACAAGGTTACCTTATTTTTTCTCTTCCTATCATTCTTGATGATTAGTCCAGTCAAATGGTCATTTTTTTCAGGAAAAAGCCCCGAAAAAATTTTCCTCGACGATTCTATATGTATTTTGGGGCGCTGAATTCGAATCTGAAATTTGCTGACACGCCAGAGGGCGGCTTCACTCCCAAAACCCCCAAAAACCCCTAAAATTTCGGACGTTTTTTAATTTTTCCATTTTAATCTCGAAAACTTCGAGTTTTTGGAGAAAAATCATTCTCTACAAAATTAAGGATAATGAGATTTCCAATAAATTGAGTGGTCGCGCAGGATCCTACCATTTTTGGTTCCGGAGCTACGAATTTTCAAAAAAGGGGTATTTTAAAGGGGTTTTCAAAATTATGCAAACCTACCACTTCTACCCTATACAACAACTTTGATATTTTTCTAGTATAGATGAAAAACCACATATCACGTGAGAAACAATTAATTCTGAACAGGATTCCTTAGGAATTTTCGAATTTAGTAGTGGGGGAAGGGGGAATAAACCCAAAAATAGAAAATCATGTCCTACAGCCAAAATACAAATTTTTCATCATAATACCTTTTCAAGGCCTTCCTAACAAAAAAAATACATATTTCGGCTGAAATCATTTCACGAGTGTTATTTTATATGAGAATCACCCGTTAGAAACATTTAATTTCAGTATTTCCTAGTGGGGGGGGGGTTCGTCATAAGGATACGTCAAAGATCAAAACTTTAAACACTTATAACTTTTGACAGAATGATCAGATCTCCTCGTACAGCTCATTCTTCTCAGCTTGTCAAGGCGGTTCAAAATCATGTATCATAACTGAAATTTGATGAAAAAATAGAAATCCTCTTCTAAAGTATTTTAGCCCGTATTTAAATACACAGAAAAATGGTCAATTTCTATATTCAAAACTGTGTATCTCGGTAACCCGGAATGATAAAAAATTGTACTTGGTATTGATTTGAAGAACAGGATCTCCTCTTTCATGTGAGGTAAATGAATTTTGTAAAAATACAATCGTAAAGTAAGATACGTTTGTTTAAAAAAATCAAGAAATTTGCGATATTTTCCTCATTTTCACAGTATCAACAGTTTTTCGTTAATGAACAGTCGTGCAAGATGGATTTAAGGCAACGTAGCTTATAGAGCATGTAATTCTCTTTCATTTGAGACCAATCGAAAACTTCTATCATGTATGTTACTTGTTTCTTGAATAACAGTAAAATCACAGAAAAAATGAGAAAATATAAATAATCATTTTTTTTCAATTAGCTGTAACTTTTGAACGGTATTGAAATAAAAAAAAACGATTCATGAAAGCAAAAAGAAGAGAAAATTCTCTACAACCTTGATTACTTTTTGGATTCTTTATTGAAGTGTTTCACAAGATAGATACGCAACTTTGAATATGCGACAAATTTGTGATATGTTAATCATTTTCAAAAACTCGCATATTCAAAGTTGCTTATCTTGTGAAACACTTCACACAAAAAATAAAAAAAGAAAGGTTGTAGAGAATTTTCTCCTCTTTTCGCTTCCATAAATCGTTTTTCTGATTTCAATACCGTTCAAAAGTTACAGCCAATTGAAAAAATGATTATATTTATTTCTCATACTTTCTGCGATTTTACTGTTATTCAAGAGTCTCTAAAACGAGTAAGATACATGATAGGAACATTCGATTGGCCTCAAATGAAAGAGAATTACATGAAAATATAAAATATACCCTTTAAAATATATCCCTTTTTGAAAACTCGTAGCTCCGGAACCAAAAATGGTAGGATCCTGCGCGACCACTCAATTTATTGGAAATTTCATTATCTTTAATTTTGTAGAGAATGATTTTTCTCCAAAAACTCGAAGTTTTCGAGTTGAATGGAAAAATTAAAAAAGTCCGAAATTTTAGGGTTTTTTGGGGGTTTTGGGGGTGAAACCGCCCTTTGATTGATTCGAATTCAGCGCCCCAAAATACATATGGATCCGTCGATAAAAATTCTTTCGGGGAGGTTTCCTGAAAAACGACCATTTGATTGGACTAGATGTACTTATTGTATGAATCAATGAAGAATAAATAAATACAATTCAGAAAGCACGAAGTAACAAAAATAAAGAACAAATTCGAGCTCAATAATGCGATACAGACTGCCTGTAAAGCCAAACTTCTGTAAAGTAAGGTCAAACGGTATTCTAAGATTTATTTTTCCAAATTTATATACTTTCTATGCAAATTCAAATTGAAACTGAAATTTTATTTTTTGATGATAAAAATGCAAAAAATAATAATAATTTTTATTTTATTGTTATAGAATAAACAGAGAAATCTGTATAAACAATATGGTAAATGAGCTTTCTATTCTATGATATTAATCATCAAATTATTTCAAGTTTACAAAGTGTCATTGAATCATCTCATGATTCTATGGTTAGGTTTGCAATTAATTGTTATCCTGTACATGATACTATCATATTTTTCAACATAATATTTTCAATTGTCTATTCAATCATAGAGCATTGGTCAAGATAATTTGGAATAAAAAAGGTAAGGTGAGGACCGATTCCAATTGAAACTTGTGGTCGAGGTTAATCCTGATTGAAACTGTATCAGTATAGACAGTATAGCCTATCTATTAGTATTATTTAGACTATGTAATATGTACACAAAATAAAATCAGGAACTACTTTCTCAAAATAACAAGCTTGTCAGTTCGAGTATATCGTTATTTGAATTATTTAAACTCTGTAATACATACACGAAATAAAATCAGGGAATTCATCCTCAAAGATCGAACTTGGGGAAGGAGCCAGTCGAACATCGGCGAGCTGATAGCAACTAACACTAACCGCCATCAATACCAACTTTTTAGTGACGGCTACTCACTTGAAAATGGAATTTATGTTGAAACATGTTGAGAATTAAAGTTTTTAATAAAGGGTACTTGGATTTTTTATTCTTGATAAGACTAACCCTTATAATGAACATGAAACATTAAATGGTTATTCTTGGGAATAGCGAGAGACAAACCTGTTGCGTGATGAGGTACTCGTTGAGGAAAGAGGCCTGCTGAGCGGCGCCCTGGCGACTGGCTCGAGGCAGCAGTCTGGCATAGGCCTCAGCCGCCTCCTGACCCCGCTTCAGCCCGGCCGCCATTCGCCCAATCGTGAAGTGGATGTGGTCCTCGGCCAGGCTCCAGTTCTTACCCTCGTAAACCTGCCACAGTTATCACATTCAAATAGTATTGATCACAGACGAATACACATAAGAAACGAATGGAACATGTAAGGTTAGACTTCAATTCTTGTCCTAATAAACCTGCGAATTTTCAGATTCAACTAGTTTTGTTCACATCATATGAAATCCTCATATACATAGAAAACGAACCATGAAAAATGAGTTTAGCAATAAATTGTGACAATGTAATTACGATTGCAATAAATTGAGGTGATGAGGGAATTACGATTACAAAGAATGATGGGATGAGGTGATGAGTGAAGATCAACAAATTATGAACGTATGGATAAAGCAGTACGTTTGGAATATCTTGAAGCTCATTTCTACCCGATAGAAAAAAATTTAATGAAAATATGAAAAATGTATTTAGCAATCAATGCAAAATGTAATTGAAGTACGTAATCGAAATGTAATTATTGTAATGCAATTGAAATGTAAAAAGCAGTACGTTTGAAATACCTTGGATTTTGAATCTCTATTCGACCCGATAGAAAACATTTCAATGAAAAATGTATTTAGCAATCAATGCAAAATGTAACTGAGATTAGATTTGGAAGAGTATGGAAGCAACATACTAGTCCGTTTAAGATATGTTAGGACTTGAGGATCCAATCGACAGAACCTTGTGTGATTACAAGGAACTTTACTTCTTGAAAAAAACTGCAACATAGCACAAGAATTCAACACAATTATACATAACAAAACTCCATTCTACAAAAAGACAGATCAAGAGATTTCAGTTCAGTTCAGTAAAGAAGCTATACTGAACAAAAAATTCATGGACCTTCAGAGAATTCACGTGCCTTCTCCATGAAACAAATTATATGAAATACTGCTCTTAGTTCATCAATATCAAGATGTAAGGAAGGGACATGGATAGCAAAAATACGATGTTCCTCCCTTACCTCATGACAATAAAAAATAATATCAGCAACTGAAGCGTCTGTTACACAAAGTTCACAAGGTTGCTCCAGGTCTTTTGTGCAGCTAATCTAGCACACATTGAAAATTTTCGTTGTAGTTTCGTTAACTTCAGTCTATTGTGAGCAATTAAGTGTGCGGTTTGACTAAATGAAAAATAAACAAATCTGTTGATCAATCAATCTACCTAAAATATGATTTTTTCATTCCATACAAGCGCAAATAATATACTATTTATTCTTCTTGCTCGATTCATGATATAATTTCAATAAATCTAGTAGAATAAAACATTTTTATGCAGTTAATATTTTGTATGAATTTGGTAGAATACTGAACCAACCTGATGCGCCTGCCGATAGCATCGCAAGGCGTGCCGCTTCTGTCCGGCCTTGGAGAAGCGATGGCCGGCCAGCACCAGATGGAAGGCATACTTGCGAGGCATGCAAGGCCGCGTGGCCTGCAGGAAGCAGTGGGCCGCCTGCTCCAGCAGCAGCGCACTGCGCAGGTCAGAGTCCTCACACGTCATGCGGATCAGCTGTTTGGCCGCCTCTCCGTGCATGCCGCGTGCACGCAAACACTCCACAGAGAACAGGGTTGCGCGCGTCGCGAACTGCGGCATCCTGCCGCACAAACAACATTCAAATCATCTCTATTCCGAATCTGAGCAATACAAAATAAAAATTGTTTCTGTGATTTACTGTGTGTACTGTTTCAGTGTTTCTGAGGCTGGCCACTAACGGTCATGATAAAAAAGCATGTACATGAATGTTTATCATGCACACACATATGTTCAGCAAGAGGCTTCTAACATAAAATAAACAACCAATATCAATAAATAAACCACTGGAAAATTGAAAACTATAATCACAGAATAGATACAGAATGGAAACTAGCAATCAAACGCCTATCCAACCAATGTACAAATACTAGACACGTCACGTGACTGCGCCATCTTGTTAGAAATGAAAATTCTGGTCTTTTGATTGGCTCGCGGCAGTGAACGAGATCAATTGATCCGGATCAGTAAAGTGATCCGAACCTCCCATCTATACTATTACAATGCGGAACTTTCTAACAAGACGGCGGATCTTTGTGCCGGGGTACTAGCCGAGTTTCCATTCTGTCTATTCTGTGCTATAATGATACAATAATAATTTGAACTCAAATAGAGCAGCGAGAAAAAATAAACAAGAAAAAATCAGAAATACAAAAATATAACGCCAAAAATTTTTCTGAAAGCCTTTCGCTGTGATGACGGAATAATGTATGACGTCATGTGTATCATGCTTGTTTATCATTCATGCTCTACCGTTAGTGACCATCCTAACACTGTTGTGTGATGTATTGCGCATTATTTTGTAAACTGTTTCTAAGAGAATAAAATTTGATTTGATTTTATAGTTTTGGAGTTATATTGACATTTTAGTGTCGTTTGCAACTCAACTGACTCAACTGCTAGCTCAATCTCAAAATCAACCACATCAGAGCAAACAAAACTCAACATTAATTTTATCGAATTCAATCTGAAATTCTGTTAAAGCTGTGCGAACGGCCCTTCAAGTCAGCATCTTTTGGAAATTGGTTTGCTATTCTTGCCTGTCATCATACAAAGTAGATAATTCTATCCCAATTCAACAAAAATTGCTCAGAATTATGTACTTCAAGGGAAAACTTGAATGATCGGGAATAAAAATGCATAAATCTGCGCATTTTGAACGATTATTGGAAAAGAATATGCTTCGAAAAAATGGAGTGAAATAGAATCACATTCAAAAATATGAAATGAAATGAAAAAATTCTTTATTAGAATTCTTCCAGATAAAAAAAGTAAGACAAGAAACAATTGATTGTTTGAGTACCGGTACAGCAAAAGCCACTTTTGTTTCAGTTGTTCGCCGAAAAAAAGATTGTTCATTCACGAGAAAAAGTTCAACTGCCGTAACGCCGCTGCGATGTCAAACTTTTTTACTTGACTGAGCCATCTATGGCAAGAAATCATTTATTTGCCATGAAATGCCACATGGAATAAATAACGCCAAAAAATATTACAAAATCGTGGATAAAAAATTCATAACATTGATATCAATAACATACTTTAAATTTATTTTTTTTCTCTGTCATGTAACCCATGTCAGAGGTATTTAAACAGAAGTTCATGAAAAAACATTTACAATATGGAAAAAAGTCCTTTACATACTTGCATTAATTTCCTTGAACTATCGTGTAGCATCCCACTATAGAGTCTATGTGTCGGGATGCATTTAGCCTAAATTCTAGATATAATATTTTAAATACAAATGAATTTCTTCACAATACATTGATCTGGGCTATTTCTACCAATTGAATACCGTAAATAGCGCTAAACATGAATAAGAACTAATTATCGTAGTAAAAGGAAAACATATTAGATAGTGTAAAGCATTGTTTAAATAGAGTTTAAATAACATGCAATATTAGTTAATATACAATGGTTGTTCGCTACCTTCATTTCCAATGCTTATTAACACATGTTTGATACTTTTTTTGAACTTTGAAATGTTCATTCCCATTACGTCCACTGATAATGAATTAAAAATTTTACAGCCTATAAATAGTACAGATTTCTGACCAAAAGTTGTATTTCTTCTAGCAATATACAACTCCCTATCTCTAGATCTAGTGTTGTACGCATGGTCTACATTGCGTGTTAAATGAGGGATTCTTTTGATGAAGATAAGAACTGTATGTATGTATAGTTGCCGAACGCTCAAAACGTTATAATCTTTAAATAGCAGTTCGGTTGGGTAGAGTAATTTTTAATGTAAGGTTTTGCACTTTTATGAGTGGATCCAAATGATTGTAATATACACCTCCCCAAATCTAACCATTATAGATATACCCAATAATTAGATATTCCATATCTAACAACAGATTCAAACAAACATAATATACTGTTCTTAGTTTTTGTGTAGGCAAGATATGACGAAGTTTCACAAATATAAATACCAGTTTTCTTAATTTAGTTACAATACAGGATATGTGCTTGTTCCATCAGAAAAGATCATCAACTATTATTCCTAAATATTTTAGTCTATCAACTCTTTCAATGGGAGGGCAGTTGCAGGGCAAGTTGCCAGGATGAGCACAATCATGTAATTTAAGCTCATTCTGTTGTGGTTTACCTGTAGCAATCAGTGAGAAGGCCAAAAGTTTAGATTTTTCTATGTTGAGAGTGAGTAGATTTCTATTCAACCAAGCATGATTTTATGCATCTCAGACTCTGCCAATTCCAATAAATTGTTTCAATCTTCTCCCCGAAACATAATGGCTGTATCATCAGCAAATGCTACCATCTCTCCTCTGATGTCCAAGGAGCACAGTTCATTGGCAAATATTAAGTACAGAATAGGCCCAAGCACGGACCTCAGTACCCTGAGGTACTCCATATTCAACTGTAGTTTCATTGCTGATATGGTCCCCAATCTTAACAGTTTGTGTACGACCTTGAAGATAGGATTTGAACCATTCAAGTACGATTCTTATGCTTTCCAGCTTCTTACAAAGCAATTCATGAGAAACGCTTTTGCCAGATCTAAAAATATTACTAGACATTTCCTGTTATCATTCAGATTATCATTCAGTGACAAACTTTGACAGCCTAAAAATTGCATCCTCTGTACTTCTACCTACACGAAATCCATACTGATTAGAAGACAACAGTTTATTATGTTCCAGGAAATTCATCACTCGTTTTTTCATGAGTTTCTCTAGATTTTTTGCAAAATTACTGACCAGAGAGATTGGTCTATAGTTACCAATAAACACTCTGTCACCACTCTTGTGTAAGGGCCTAACACATACTTTCTTCATAACAGTTGGAAAAATCCCTTGTTCAAAACTCAAATTGAATATATGCATTAGGGGTCGTGCTATGTAGTTCTTGATTTCTTTTAATTATTCTGTTATAAACTCTATCAATTCCTGGTGAGCTGAAACTGTGGAGTGTATTGATTGTGGACAGAATTTCATGCTCATCCACTGGTAAAAGAAACATTGAAATGGCTGATCTATTAGCAGAAGTGTAGTAATCATTGACAATCTCTGATAGAGTTTTCTTCAATCTCCTCATGATAGACTCTGCCATCTTTCTTCCAACTGAAGCAAAATGATTGTTTGTGAACTCCAGCACCTCATCAGATCTGTCTTTCATTGATATTATGTTACCATCTACATCCAATCTATCAATTTCAGGTTTTCTTTTTTGTCTTGAATCTGTTGCTTCTCTGATTGTAGTCAATGTCTTTCTAAGATTATTTCCTGCTTCACCACTTTTCTATTTGAAGTATTCCTCTTTAGTTTGTTTAATTAATACATTCAGGTAATTTCTATACCGCCGGTACTGCTCAGCTAAGTTGTGATCATTGTAGTTAATCTTCCTTCTTCTATTAAGCTGATCTCTTGTACGAATTGCTCTAATTAAACCTCTTGTTATTCATGGTTTTACTGGTACTAGCTCGATATAAGGTTCTTTAATGTTACAATGAAATTCTCATAGGAATTATTAGTATCACCACTATTGTATACAGTTTCCCATTTCTCTACTGATACATCATTTGTCAAACTCTGCATATTTACTGAGCTTCCCATAATATTACTCATTACTTCTCGATTTTCAGGCTCATAGTTATGGTTGATCGCAATGATAGTCATATAATGATATGTAATGGCTGTTTGGAATAGAACAGTTTTTAATGGATTTTCAAACTATTATATGATCGATGCATGTTGCTGATTCTGCGTTCTCTCTTGTTGCACTTTTTATACCCATCCTCATTCCATACTCACTTAAAACATTCAGATAATCATCTAATTGATTATGTGTTGTGGGGGGGAGTGTGTTGATATTAAAATCACCTCAACATAAACATCTTTGACCTCTAATACTATAATAAAATTGGCTTAAGTCAGCTACAAAATCCGATATGTCATTTTGCGATGGTGAACGATAAACTGCAAGAACATTATACATATTATTATTAAAACGTAACTTGATTTTAAGAACATTAGCTTGTCTAGATTCAATCTCCTCAACCACTACGTCTAAACCAGTGCTGACATAAATAACTACTCCGTCATTTTGTAATCTATTTTTCAATGTGAAGAACACATTATATCCACTTATATTTTTAGGGACAAAATCTCTTTTTATCCAGCACTCCGTTAAAACAATAACATCAAACTGGAATGGGATATCCTGTAACTGAACCATTAATTCATCAAAATTCTTATTGATATTCCTTATGTTGATATTCATACATTTTAAATCATCAATATTGACATGCTCTCTCAAAACATCGGATTCGTGTACAATAATGTCATCTATTTCTTGGTAAGTATCAAGTTCATCAGTTATGGACCACATTTTTGGATATTCAAACATATTTGCTGCCTATGCCACTTCAACAAACATGAGTTACTTATTTCAAATATACTGTTCGTCAAAGATGTCACTAAATTTAATCTATTGCTAATCTATTGCTAATCTATCACTAAATTACAGACCAATTGCTCTTGTGCCTATCATCAGTAAAATATTAGAATTTTGTCTGCTAATGCAACTCTA
This sequence comes from Nilaparvata lugens, assembly GCF_014356525.2. NCBI lineage: Eukaryota > Metazoa > Arthropoda > Insecta > Hemiptera > Delphacidae > Nilaparvata > Nilaparvata lugens. The sequence continues at coordinate 59,755,558 of NC_052505.1, forward strand.
TGAATATTTCATTTTCAATGGCTTATTATATCCCCATCAATATGGCTTTAGACCAGGTCACTCTACAATAGACGCTGTTGAGAAAATTGTAGACTTTGTACATCAATGTTTTGAAAATAAATGTGCAGTAGGGGCAACCCTATTAGACCTTAGCAGAGCATTTGAGAGAGTTTCACATGTGATTCTCTTCAAAAAACTGGAACATTATGGTATAGTAGATAGAGAATTAAAGCTATTGAAAGGTTATTTGGTTGGCAGAAAACAAATGGTAAAGTGTGCAGGTAAATGCTCTGATGTATTGAACATAAATACAGGTGTACCTCAAGGATCGGTCCTTGGGCCTTTCCTTTTTCTGGTTTTCGTGAATGATTTCAGTTTCAATATACCAGGTCTTTCTGTATTGTATGCTGATGACATCTCAATAATCCAATCAGATGCTGAAATCGAAAAACTTCAGGGTAAACTTGACATTTCCTTGAATCTGGCAAAATCATGGTATTTATCTAATGACCTAGAATTAAATGAGCAGAAAACAGAGAAAATAACATTTACATTAGGGCATACTCTGAACCACAATAATCTTAAGCCTGTCAAATAACTAGGTGTAATATTGGATGGTAAACTCTGTTGGGAGGAACATGTGAATAGTCTCTGTAAAAAACTTTCAAGGGTAACATACCTCCTCAAGAGATTAAATAGTTCTGTTAATCTGCAAGTATTGTTGATGACCTATCACGGACTTTTCCATTCTCATCTTAGTTATGGGATAAGAATGTGGGGCAATTGCCCAACACATAAAAAAGTTTTCATATGGCAGAAAAGGGCAGTTAGAGCTATTTTGAACCTTTCCCCAAGAGAAACTTGCAAGCCTCACTTCATCAAACTGGGTATACTGACTCTGCCATCTCTATATATATATATTCCAATTTGATAAGTGTAAAGAAGAATTCTAACAACTTTCACAAACATAATGAATATCATGCTTACAATACTAGGAATAGGGAAAAAATTATGAAACCAAATCTCAGATTGAGTAAGAGCATGAAAAGCTACCCCTATTTACAGTTGTTATTTTACAATAAACTACCAATTGAAGTTAAGAACCTGCCTCAAGAAAAATTTAAAGTTGCCATTTCACAAATGTTAAAAGAAAAGGCTTACTACTCTACTGAAGAGTTTTTAATTGATAGCATATAACGTTTTCTACTTAGAATAAAAATGTAACTTACATTGTAAGAATAGTATTGTGATTACTATGTTATGACTTTATATAGTAGGTAGTACTAGTTGTAGTGTTAGTCTTTGTGTTTCTCTTTTAATATATTACGAATTGCTATTTATCTATATGCTGTGTAAATGTAATGTTTCGAAATATTTTGCTATACCTACTGATGTTATTGAAAATGTTCATTCAAGTTTTATTAAGAATAAGATGTTGACGAAAAATGTATTTATGCTAGTGACTTACATCATGTAATCTTGAACTTTTGACGAGGCCTGAAATGTACTGTACAAATGTATTTATTGGTCAATAAAACAAATTTATTTATTTATTTATTTATTTATTCTACCCATCGTAATATATCTGAAACTATAAGTGTGTCTACTTAACGCAACTATTACATGAGGTATACTATTGTAAATCTGCAGTGGCTATGTATTCATCCTGAACAGTACAACTCGCTTTGCTGTTAATCCTTGTGCGTCATGTATAGTGTGCATTTTTAGGTTCATTCTATCTTTCAATATACTACACAATAACCGTTTTTCGTTTTGGTTAAAAGTAAGTATAAGAGTTTCAGGTTTAAGTTGATGATCAGCTCCATATGAAATAGTCTTCCTAACAGAAGTCTATTAACAATGAACTATTAACTATTCAACAATTTAAATAGTGGAAATTATTGGTTTGATGTGATAGTGAAAGTGAGCAACTGACCTGCAAGAGTTCTGGTAGGTGTGAATGCTCTCGTCAGCATAGTCGTGGGCCTTGCGGATGGCTTGGTCGCCCGGCTGCATGAGGAGGGCGAGGGAGGCCATCTCAAGTGCGCCTGCGTAGTGCAGCCAGGCGCCGTCTGCGTGGAAGTCGCGCTTAGCCGAGTGGTAGGCCGAGTACGCCTGAGGGTAGGCTTGCACCATCATGTACAGGTCGCCCAGTCGCCGTTGCTGGATCTCGGGTGAGTCGGCCGAGTACCTGCATGCAAACACCAGGCATCATTATCCAATTGACCCATTAATAACTAGTAGTTTTGTGAAAAGTAGACCTCGCGCAGTTATAAAACACAGCCTCCTCTTATACTGTCCATCAGAGTAAATCCTGTCTGTATGTGATATCGGTGTGAAAACGGCTAATGGCTGTTGGGGTTGGTGTGTTAAAATTAATGCTAACATCAAAAGCTAGAGTCATACTGGCATCAGGCCAGCCCGAGTTGAAAGCAGAGAAAGGTCGAGAGAAAATACTATGTTTACTTTCAGTTTTTAATTAATTGCATGCGTCTTTGCATGCAATGAGTAGTCCACACGTCAGCTGATTTATGATGAAAGAATCTAGTCTGAATTTTACGGTAATATTGGCATTCGAAGGAGACTCCTTTTCCTTTTGTATTATCCTTAAAATGCAAAATTTCAAAAAACCTCATACATACGTCGACGCGAAATTCAAAAAGGATCATACCTGTCAAATTTCATGAAAATCTATTGCCGCGTTTCGCCGTAAATGCAGAACATAAAGATAAACATATAAGCATGTGAAAATACTAGTAGTTCTGTGAACAGTAGACCTCGAGCAGTTATAAACCACAGCCTCCTCTTATACTGTCCATAGAGTAAATCCTGTCTCTATGTCGTGTATCAAACAATTTTTTCACCAAACAGGGTCTGCTTCCATATGAGAGGAGTAATTTTCAGTGGTAAGTATTGTAAAATGTACACTTTATGAAAGTAAAATGAATTTTAATTGAATTGATTCTTATAAAATGTACATTTCATGATCCGTAACCCAACTTTTTTCTTTTTCTATTCCTTATAAAATATGTTTATTCCACTTTCCAGTTGAAAGATATTTTTCTTACAGTTTTTTTAATGGTAAAGTCAATTAATTTGGGGGTTGGACTCCCTCCAGCAGTCCATAAGTTCCTTCTTAAGAGCTAGTTTTTGTATATTTAATATGTATTTAATAAATTATAATTAATCTTTTAATTGATGAGATAGCATTACCAAAATAAGAATTCAATGGATGAATTCGCTAAATATCGTCCTATTGACTGTACTGTATTGGAAAAATGAATGATTTAGAATTCCAAAATTATCCTCATTAATCACAAAAACAAGCAATACGATCACTTAAAAAACCCACTAAATGATAAATTTTCAGCAGAGAAATTGAAAAATATAATTGAATGAGCGAAGCGAATTCTATGTTTCAAGCCAATCGGCGTTTGTCTGTTTGTTTGTTTGTACCGCAGTTATGGTCCGATTTGGATAAAATTTGGTATGCAAGTACTTTGAAACAAGGCGCAGAAAATATTTAAAATTTATCCCCGTTTCAAGATGGCGACTTTTTATTCGGAAATTTTACCCTAAAAATCAACCTCATTTCAATACTTTATCGGATCAGGTTCAAATTGGGCTCATTCTTCTCAGCGCTTCAAAGCGGTATTATTTCATGTATCACATGTTCAAAATTTTTTAATTTTTAGAATTAGAATTTTTTCTCTAGTTTCATATAAACGTAAAGTCCCAATTTCAAGTTTCATATTTGTTATCTCTTTAACCGTGCATTCTATCTCAAAAGTTTAGGAGACTTTTATTTTCCAGCGCTCCAAGGTGGTCTTATTTCATACTTGAAAATTTTGATTTTTTTATAATTCGATAATTTTTTTCAAGTTTCAGATTTTTTCCTCTTAAACCGTGCATCCTAGCTCAAAAGTGTGAAGAACTTCTATCTCTCAGCGTCCTCCACCGATCCTATTGCATATGATCATCATACTCTAAATCCAATTTATATGCGTGTTTGTGTGTGAATAGGCGGGCATGTGAGAGTAGTGATGTTAGTGAGTGTAGCGAGTTCTACAGTTCTCCGAGCTACTAGTAATAGGCGATAGAAAATAACCACCTGACAATGACGGTACTGAATTACTTGCATGAAACTTGATAAATATTGCAAACTAATGTGAATTCAGCCGCTCTCCTTGATTTTCAAACTCTAAAGAGGTCAAAATACATTCTTCCGACTAGTTTCTGGAAATATAATTTCAATTATTTCTGAGCAGCTTTTTCGTTTTCACCACCCACTTATCTTTTGAAACAAGAAAATTTCTAGCATATCAAAAATTTTTGTTTTCTGCTCGAAATGTCTCAACATTAACAAAAATAATCATTAATTAAAAAATAACTATAGGTCGGATGAAAATGATCTACACACCAATAGAAAGGAGACATTCTCCTCGTTATTTTGATATGAAATTCTTACTTATTACGACATACCATAGTTCTGAGAGAAGTGATATTCAAAAGAAAAACATATTTTCGCAATGTTTTCAATTTCATCAAAAAAATTAAATTTTCTTTCAACCCTGAACCTTTTTTAGCACTATTGGAATATCGGAGATGATACTCTACATACAATTCTGTGGTTAAATTAAAAATTCAAGAAAGTCGCAATCTCATACAAACTTGCAACGCTGTTATTTCTTCGGATGGAGAGCTAAGTCTCAACTTATTTCATACACACTATGGAAACTCACTTATTGGTTGCTGTAATCCTCAATATATGTTACAGTAAATGATTTACTGAACAAATGAATCTATACCAATTAAAATTAATAATAGGTTGTAAAAGTGATCACACAAACCCATGTCACAACTGTTAATTGTTAGATTGTATTCAAATTACTTTAAAAGCTCATGTTCTAGAAAATGAAGTTTGAATGAGACTCACATGACAGATGTGGGTGGGAGTGCATTCGTGTGGGTGCCTGGCTTATTGCTGCCGAACCATCTTTTTGTTGCACTCAGCAAAGACCTACTTACTCCTTTCTTATTTGAAATCTGAAACATTCAAATACGTTTAAGGATTGAAAATAATTTGTTGACAAGTAAACATGACAGAATATATGTAAGTTAATTGAATTTTAATTCAAGAGTATAGATAATAATAAAGACAGAAATATTTCTAGTGAAAAATGTTACCGTATAATATACCTTCTTACTTTGTAAACGTGACTTATTAATATTAATTGATGAACTAGACAAGTATGAGTGAAATATATATCATGGACAAATTATTCCATAAGCAAATTTTCAGAATAATTCGTTCGAAGCATTCAAAGCCTTGTTTATGTAAAAATATGAATTCCTAATGGATATTTTGGGATTTAATTCACAGCACAATTCGAACAATTCTGAAAAAAAAACTCTTTTTCAGATTGTTCAAGCCAGTTTCTTTGTATAGTAGTTTTATTTTTCCTTTATCCGCTGCAAAGTTCTGAGGAAGAGATTTTGTCCTGTTATCGTTTTCATTCCCACGACTTGAGCCATCCCCTCCGCTCTAGGCGTGTGCAGCCCGGAGCTGAGCTCAGTTGCAAAACAGATCTCATTCTCGACAGATCATTGTTTTTCGTTTGGATAGTTGATCCATAACTAGCAACTCCTATTTGTTTGATTTATTTTTTGAATATGTCATCGTGGGAAATTCGTCCCATTATTATTGTAAATATAATATATTCGTTTCGTGTAATTGATTCATAACTTGTGCTTGTGTTTGTGTTTGTGAAAATATATTGAGAGTGAAAGCCAACACTCTAAATCGTTTAAAATACTTTGAGTGAAATATATATCCAGTCAGTACAAATGTTTGAGGATTAAGGACCACAAGAGCGGATCACACACCATCGCAGAATAATATCGATTTGTTTTCACCCATCTGTCTCCTTCATATTCCTTATTCCAATTTACCACCTGAAACCCTGTTTGTAACAAATCGGTATATCATTACGTCATAGTTTGGATTGGGGTAAGTGATTTTTCCTATTTGTTTTCCTGGGTCTAAATACTGATGTGCTGAATTGGATATATGAATGTGTTTATTTGTATCATACAGTCCAACCCAAAAAACCAGAGGCAAAAGGCCTATGGATTCGTAGAAATTTGTAACACAGATGAACTTTGATAGTCAATACAATTAAATTTGCTTTTGACATGCAAGTAATGTAATTATAGTTATAATATTTATATATATTTATTCAAGACATAATCTAGTTGTAATACAATGTTTTATTCTAAAAATAGGTTATCATAGAAGTTCCTCTTTCAAATGAATTTCTGCTCTGCTGGGCAGAAAATGAATACCATTGATTTTTACAGGAGGAATCGCACATTTCTTCCAGTGATCCCGTAAGAACAAATGGTATTTTTGTGGGCACCGGACCAAAACTTTATTGGAGAGCAGGACTCAAGAGGTTTCCTGTAGTTTTTGATACTTTAAAAAGGTTTTATGTGATAATTAAAAATACTTACAATGAAACTAAGCTGAGCAATATGAACCTCAATATGAGGCAGCAGCGCATTCACACAGAATTCGTTGATCATTTGTCTGATTTGATCCAAGTCGCCAGTTGTCAGACAGGCGCCGTGCTGAACTCTAGGCAAATTGTTGTTCACACCTCCATCTGCTAAATTCTATGAAAAATTGCACGTTTGTAAGAAAAACTCTCAATTGAAAAGAACAAGTTTTAATAAGTTATAAGAAACTATAACTAGTCGAATCCACATTAAAAAATATCAGAATTGAAAAGTATACTGCGCAGTCTTTGCCATATTAGTTAAAATATAAAATGAGCGCTACTATACAGAGTTGGTATAAGGTCAACGTACCCAACCAGCAAATGCAAGTTCCCCTTTCAAACGAAAATGTTTATATTAGTAGCTTTGTAGTACTGTTTTTCAGTTTGATTTCCTTTTAAACTAATGTTGCCAATAGGTATAATTTTTGTAGTTACAGAAGTATTAAGGGTAGTTAATTAAATGAAATTTCGTTCAATTGATCATTACACTTGCATGTACATTGATTTCAGAAGAGAAGAAGTTAAGTTAGCGAGTATCGAGTTTCATAACTTGGAGATCAATTGTATTTCTTACAGTAATGCTTCTTCATGTTTGATCTATTGATATGCATTTACGATAAATTTTCAATCAGCCAAATTATAATCTAATTTTTCTTTCCAAAACTAATTAATGAAGAATGCAGTTGTAATAATTTTCTAATGTTCAGGGTGTCTGATAAGTCACTACCTATTTTTATATAGCTATAATTTATTTATTTATGAACCAATTTTGATAGAACTACATTTGTTAGATAGAGCACTCTTTGAGGTTGTGTTTAACACCAATTTTCACTGGGTTTAGTTTAAAAAATGCCCGCTCTCTTGACTGTGGAAGAGCGAGCAGAAATAGCAGCTCGTTATGTGGTCTGAGGATCTATGGTGCGAGTACAAAGATGGTGGAGGGCTGAACGAGGGATCCATGCAAAACTAGATGCAAAAACTGTAAAAGAATTTCATTCCAAATTACTAACAACAGGGAGTGTTGCAGATGCAAGACGATCAGGAAGACCATCAACGTCAAGGATAGCAGAGAATGTTGACAGAATTCGTGAAATGTTCATGAGGAGCCCTAAGAAATCACTGCGTCAAGGATCTCGTGAAAGTGGTCTTTCACGTTACTCTGTTGCAACGATTCTTAAGAAAGATTTCAGTGTTTTTGCATCCAGTGTTGCATGGATCCCTCGTTCAGCCCTCCAACACCTTTTTACTCGCAAAACAGATCCACAGAACTCATAACGAGCTGCTATTTTGAATCGTTCTTCCACAGTCAAGAGAGGGGGCATTTTTAAACGGAAACAAATGGAGATTGGTGTTAAACACAACCTCAAGGAGTGCTCTAACAAATGTAGTTCTAACAAAATTGGTTCATAAATAAAGAAATTATAGCTGTATAAAAATCGGGAGTGACTTATCAGACACTCTGTATATAATTAATTAATTAATTGATGAAATAGAGTAATGTTTAATATGTTAGATGTTCTTAAATTGTGTAAATCAATTCACTTACTTTGTCATAGCTGTTGCTGTTCATGATGATATTTTGTGTCTCTGAGACAGGACTCAGTGGATGAAGGATGACCGGATGTTCATCAGCTTCTTGTCCAGTCTCCAAGCTTCCTGTGCTTGAGCTGATATGATTATCAAGCTCGTTATCGTTCACATTGTCCTTCAAAACAGAAATATGGATTTTTTAATTTCAATTAATTTACTTGAACCAAGAGTTTGAGAGTTTACTTGAACCACACATCTTCTTCTCTAGCCAAACTTATTCTCATGACTGAAATATCTGAAGAAGTGAAAGTTTTCAATATTGTCAACAGTATATTCAAATCATCTACAAACGCTTTTCCTAATTCTTTTTTTTTATTAACTTCTAAGGACCTGAGAATTGGAAACTTGTTAGTCCAGAAGTTTATGTAAAAAGAATAATAAATTGAATACAAATTTTTGAAAGTAATGATTGAAGTAATTCATTGAATTATCTAATTTCAAGAAATAATTGTGATAATCAGTTTAATAATCTTCTTCCAGCAAATAACTAAAACAGAATTTCTCCTCCTGGATAAAACAGTTGAAGACACATATTTTAGAAAGAAAGGAGTTAAACTCGGAATAGTAACCAACCTGTGAGGATATATTCTTATTTATGTATGGTATCCACGGATCCGTTAGTTCATTGTCTAGAGGTGTTGGTGGCTGTGAGTTGATGCGAAGCAAAAAACAGTTTTTTGCTCCATACGTGGTACACATGCCTTCAAATACTGTTTCAGATCTGAAAAAAAGAACCGATGTAATAGGTACGAACTCACAACATAAAAATTGTTCAGAAAGCTAACAAAGTGTACAAAATACAGTCAACACTGTCATTTAAAATGAAAGAGATCTCCCACAAACATGAGAGAAAAATCAAGTTGTCCTACGATCAAGTGAGTCAGAGGAATAGAAACCGTGCTATTTGCCGTATTGAAAATGTTTTGTTAAATATCATGATCTTTGTCTTGTATTATGAAAGGAATTACAATTCATTAAACACATTATCCTGAGCACATTTTTCTTCAGCTATGAATATTGATGAACAAACTAGATTGTATTTTTCTAATCGGGACTCTCTAATAATGTCTTTAATAATTAATCTACGGTCAATAAGATGTATGTTGAACATGTGATTGTAAAATTGTGGATAATTCAAGGTGAAGTGGGATTCATTTCAAACTATTAGCGTTGATTGAATTGGAAGTGATAGTTATTTATAAGGAATGCTACCACTCTGTGAATCACTTCAACTCATATATTAAGCTCATCACTGCTACCAATAAAATGTAAATGAGTAAACTTTCTGGGTTATAGTGAAGGTTGTATTCTTGATAATATCGGTGACCGAGCTTCGCTCTGGAGTACAAAAGCATAAAAAGTTTATTACGAAAGAAGAAATTATAATAACATTCATAGTTCATACAGAAATGTTCTATCTAATCACAGTAAATTGAGATTAATTCCCAAAGGAATGCAAGAATTTCCCTCACAAAGGCCCGGTTGCACAAAAGCCGGTTAAAATTTAATCCTGATTAATTTCACGTGAACCAAATCAGAGAAGACTATTTCAAAACGATGGATCTACTGGTTTAATCAGGTTTAAAATTTAACCGGGCTTTTGTACAACCGGCACTAAGTACCTGATTGAATGATTACAAAAGTTCAACAGCTGAGTCATAATTTTGACACAGTCCCTCACACATGAACTCGCTCACTCACTTCCACCATCAAAAGACGACGAAATAATTATTATCAGCTGTTTTTCCAAGGATGAATAATAATTATCCTTTTAATGTCCTTCAGCGAGTTTTCCCAGGGATGAGATCTAGTGCAATCGAATTTTTATATTATAAACCTACTATGTTCTGAATTTCGTGAAAATCGTTAGAGCCGTTTTCGAGATCCGGTGAAATACAAACATATAAAGAGAAATTGCTCGTTTAATAGTATAGGTTAGGATGCATATCAATCCACACCATTTCAATTTCTGGTAAAATCCAGGTAAAGTAAGTTTAAATTGATTGGAGTCGATCGAAGCAATTTTTTTCAAAGTTTTTTGATAAATAGGTTGTGACGATTTCAAGTCGTTTCATTAATTGAAAATTAGTAAAAGAGGTCTATTTGTCTATTGGAGAGCTACTAACACCTTTTATCAAAGTCTGAGGTGTCATGTAAAAGCACAGATGTAGCCTATTATGTAAGAAAGATAATAAGACCAGTAATAATTGGATTGAATTTTATTGTTTCACAAAAAAATACAGATTTATAAAACATCAATAAATGTACCAATTTTAAGAAGATTATATGATTAAGCTATTTCACAAAATAATCTAAACCGAACTTACATGAACCTTCCGGTATGTTTGTGAGTAAGAGTTCAGATACGTCTATTAACCAGAATAATTATGTAAAGAAAGTGATGAATGAAGAAACATTGAAAAACTACTTACACTTTCTGATGAGTGTCTGAGCTGTCATGCAGAAGCACGTAGTAGCGCAGAATGTTGGTAGGACTGAACCACTTGGGGAGTGTGTTCGGCGGCAAGTTCTGCATTTTGGCGAGGTCCTCTTCCATTCTGGCCAGCGTTTCTGACGGATTGCTTTCTTTTGAAGAAACCACTAGAATGCCTGATATTTCTGTTCAGGAAACTTTCATAAATGGATAAAATTGAATACTATACTCCTTATTCACTTGAATACTTCTGCATAAAACCCTGGTTTCCTGAAGATCACTGAAATATCAATAGAATTCACTTTCCTCAGCTGTTTCCTAAAGTTTGGACTAACTTATATCTGAAATTTTAGTAGAGCTTCATTTTCTGAACTGCTTTGTGAAGCTTTCTGGAAAGATGCACATAATCAAGTTTTTCTTCCATTTTATGTTCAATTTCACCATCAACATACCAAGCTTCTCAAAGCAGTTCAGAAAATGAAGCTCTGCTAAAATTTCAGATATAAGTTAGTCCAAACTTTAGGAAACAGCTGAGGAAAGTGAATTCTATTGATATTAAAAACTTTACCTACTGAAATCTTGAAGAAAATTATGTCTATATGAAAAATTTCAAGTTAATCAGTCCAGTAGTTCAGACGTGATGATGCGTCGTCATTCGTGAATTTCCTATACCGTACGTGTATAAGCCAATTCTTTCTTTTCTTATATTATAGATTAAATTGAAATCACAGGAAAATTAAGACTGTGTAAAATCTTAAGGGAAGATAGTAACACTAACAGAAACAATAAATAAACCACTGGAAAATTACAAATTATAAAAATAATTCAACCTTAAATGGAGCAGCGAAGAAAAAATAAACAACAAAGATCGGAGATACAGAAACCTTACTTTAAAAAATGTTGCTTGAAGCGTTTCGCTGTGATCACAGCTGTGATGACACAACAATGAATATCAACTGTGTATCATGCATGTTCTACAGTTAGTGACCAGCCTAACACACAAATACAGAAACTAACGGAACGATTAACGTGGCTGACGGATCAACGATTAACGGACTGACTGTCCGGGTAAGAAACGGGGTAGGATAATGAAAGGGGTGGAGGGGAGGTTATCTTGCATTCCCCTAGGTGGGTAGAGGAGTGGAAAGCGGAAATTAGCTATCTCCTCAATCAAGTTTCGATCGCTTCACGATGCATCACTGCCAGTCGCAGGACGCCAACGGTGATGATTACAATCATTAACCACGGCTTAAAAATTCGCCCATCTGTGTGATTTGCACTGGTATGCTAAAGACTTGACGCTGGTCTTGGCTTAAAATTGATTTCACTTGATGTAAATCCAGCAGTGATGATTTAAAGCCAAGTCCATACTGAACAAATGTTCGGCAAACATGTTTGTTGAGGGGCTCAGGGACAAACATTTTAGGGACAAGTTTGAACAATCATTGTTTGTCAAACAAAAAATTAATGTTTTTCCAGACATTTTCAGTGTTTGTTGTAAAACATAAAAAACTGTTCTCCCCACTTAGTTTGGTGACGCATCCACACTGGCCACGGGCAAACATTGTTTGTCAAATATAATAAAATTTTCCCATATTGTTTCAACAAACAGGTTTGTCGAACATTTGTTCAGTATGGACCCGGCTTAATAATACACATGATGAATATTGAACTTCGAAATTGAATAATTGCATTACAGAACATGAACGATTTTGAATACTAATGAAGGATACATCCAAGATAGTGTTTGAGAAACTCGTGGTCTGATGGAAACTGAACTTGTAGAAATGTTTCGCGCCATGACTCAAACCATGGAAAAGCAGTTGGTACTTCAAGAAGGAGAGAGCCTACGAAACAGAAAACAAAAATCACTATGAATTTTATCCATTTTATGATTAGTATTATTTATTCCGCCACTCATATCATTGACTAACGATTATGATTTCTTAACACTGATTTCATGATTAGTGTTATTTATTCAATCACTTATATCACTCTTAAACAAGTAGATTGTAGCCTAAATAAGAGATTAAGTAGTCCTTTCCAATAATTAAATAATAATTATTATTATTCAATTCCTTTCCTGTTGTTCCTTTCCCAATCATTCATAGTTGAGAATGACATTGTAGCCAATGTATCAATGTATAAATGTATATAAATGTATAATTCATTAATAATGGCTATTAACTATGTCACTAGAAGAATCATTTTATTAGCAATCAACAAGATTTGAATCAAGCAATCCTTGATAAGCAACTAAATCTTGATTCTTAAAATTTATCCAAATATGTGATAGATGAGAGGAAAATGAGATAAGAACTACTTTTTTAAAATGAAGGTCAAAATAACTGGAGAAAATGCAGTTTCCGAAAATGTTATGTGTTGGTTAATGTTCAAGCTTCAAATACGTAAATGTGCATCTGTATAATGTTTGCCATTAAAGTGTAAAGTTCGTTAACATACGGTTAACGTATAATTCACTAATTTTAATTAACATAATTTACTCTACAAGTAAATTCAACTGATTTACAAATTTTGCCTGATAGAAATTGAATATTTGGCAGGATTAATACTGAGAATTTCACACTTCTAATAGGCCTATAGCTAGCTGCCTTTATTAGACATTGAATAATTTATAATAAAACAAAATTACACACCTATTTCACAAGTGGTCAATCGTTCGTTTGTCACCAAGCTAACCGAATCGTTGAGCAGTTTTCTTGCTTTGGTGGGTTGTGGAGGTTGACTGTGAACATCTATCAAATTGAGACGCAAGTTCTTGACAGTGATTGATGAACCGGTTGAATCTTGGACATAAGCTGGAAAATATTCAAGAAGTATGTACGTTTTATCAAAATTACTTAATGGCACCATTACATGTTATTCTGCTACTAAATAAATAAATAACCCTTTATTGCTTCTAAAACTCAATATACATAATATAATATTGCAATTACAATAAAATTATATTCTTCGCAATTCAGCATCTGCTGGGGTATCCTATTTAGGATAAAATGAGTATCTTATCATATTAGTAGAGTTCATATAAAATTAATTTCAACTTAAACATTTCAATCCCTGTAGAGCCAGACCTGTTTGTACACGTTTTTCATCCTCTCCCATTCCTTTCTTTCCCGTGCGACTCTCTGCCAAGTTACTCCTCCACAAACTCGCCGGAATTCTTCATCCCATCTGTAGCTTGCTCCTTTTCCTATTCCGTGGATGCCAGTCCAATATTCTTCTCGTCCATCTGTCGTCCTTTGTTCGCACCACATGGCCAGCCCAATTCCATTTCCTTTCTACTATTATCTTGCCAATGTCTTCGATTTTTGTTTCATTCCTAACCCAATTATTTCTTTTCCTATCTCTTCTTGTCACTCCGATCATTATTCTTTCCATCGATCTTATACTAGTTCTTAGCTTTTTTATTAATTTTTCATTCAATGTCCAAGTTTTACAGCCGTATAATATCACTGGCAGAACGCTCATTTGAAATAGTTTTCTTTTGCCACTCATGTCGATTTTAGATCGGGATAGGTAATTGAAACGTCTGAACATCGACCAGCCCAACGCAATCCTCCTGGTAATCTCTCCCCTTTGACCGTCCTTTCCAATCTTTTGTCCCAAATAAATGAAGTTTTCCACTCTCTCTTTTTTCCCTTCCTCCAGTAATATTTCCTCTTCTTGGCAGTTGAATGACATGACTTTGGATTCATCATAGTTCACCTTTAATCCAATCCTCCTTTTTTCGCTATTTAGTTCCTCTAGCATACAACGAACTTCTTCTGTGCTGCTCCCTATTAGAACTACGTCATCAGCAAATTTCAAGGTATTTAATTTTTGGCCATTAATGTCTATTCCATATCCTTCCCAATTGAGATTTCTGAAGCATGTTTCCAAGACAGCATTGAATATTTTTGCCGAAGGAATGTCGCCTTGTCTTAATCCTCTTCTTACTTCCACGACTTTCTCTTTTCCTCTCAATTTAACCTCGATTTTCATTCTCTCGTAAATGAACTTGAATATTTCTAAGTATTTTCCTCTAATACCAAGTCCATAGAGTGTATCTAGTACAGATTTTGTTGTAACGCTATCGAACGCTTTCTCATAATCTATAAATAATAGAACCATTGGGAATTGTAGTCTTTAGAATTTCTTATCAATTCCAATAATAAAGCATGTTGTCAAGAGTTGAAAAGTTTTTCTTGAAACCGGTCTGATTCACAGAAGTTGATCCAGTCAAATAGTTGTCTATCCTATACGTTATAACCGCAATAAACACTTTATATATACTGGATAGAAGACTTATCGGCCGATAGTTCTTTATCTCTTTCCTATCACCTTTCTTGAAAAAGAGTATCAGGCTGGCTTTCAACCATATTTCTGGAATTCTTCCGAATCTAAGGCATATATTGAATAGCTTTGTTAATAGATCTATTGCCGTATTTCCGCCTGCTTTCAAATCTTCATTCGATATTCGATCCGGGCCGCCTGCTTTTCCCTCCTTCAGGTGATCAATCGCTCGCTTCACCTCACTTTTAAGAATCGCCGGACACTCCTCATCCTCACCCTCTCTCTCCTGCTGAACCTCGCCTCCCAA
The DNA here is from genome assembly GCF_014356525.2 of Nilaparvata lugens. Lineage (NCBI taxonomy): Eukaryota > Metazoa > Arthropoda > Insecta > Hemiptera > Delphacidae > Nilaparvata > Nilaparvata lugens. The sequence continues at coordinate 59,770,742 of NC_052505.1, forward strand.
GTCACCAATGTCGTCATTATAGAGCTTCTGATAGTAATTACAGATTATTTCCAGCATTCCATCTATTTCCCTCACCTCGACTCCATCCTCATTTCATTCTGCTACTAAGATCTCTGAAATTATGAAGTTGTTTTAAAAGGAATTTTTATTGTAGAAAATACAGTAATTTGATTAGTTTTATCACCTTATTTTCACCAGATTTCCAATTTATTTACCTTCTGATTACAATAAAACTAATTACTGTTCACCTGCACCCAAATTTCAATCCAATTTCAAATATTTCAAAAATAAAGTCAGTTTGTAACTGTACCGAAAAAACTACAAAGTTTCGCTTTTAAATAATGTATATAATGCCTTTGAAATGAACTGGATAGATTGAACTGATTGTAATCATCAACATAAAATTTTAAATACTGTGTTTTACTGAGCACTGGATGTGCTGAAACTTTCAAAAAATTATAATTATGAGAAAGTGAATATTTTCTTTTGTTATATAGAGTACCAATGAGAAGGTGATGCTAGGCCTATTTATATTGATATAACTTTGAATGTCCTCAGCCAATACCTACTATTACTTCTAAGTAATAGTAGGTATTGCCTCTGCACATGTGTAGATGTTTCTTGTCTGTGTTGAAAAATATAATTAATCTGCTTATGTTACCGCTAATAAGCTTTATATTATTTTTGTGTATAACTCTCCAGCTGGGACCTTGAATCTGAGGGACTCATTGCTGGACTTGAAGTGAACCCAGACTTTGAAATCGTAGTTGGAGGTGAATTTAACATTGATATTCTGTAGGCTGAAAATAGAGCTAAGAATTTCAATAACCTCCTTAGATCTATGGGACTGTATATGGCCAATTGGCAGCCCACTAGGCTCAACTGCCTTGACAATGTGGCTACAACCTTGAGGATTGATGACTGCAATAAGGGTTCTACTTCAAATCTTTTTCTCGGTGGTCACTTAGTTGTGCTGATAAGTCTCCTGGGTTCCTATCGACCCAGGATCTGAACCTGCAGGGCATCATCAGTACATTTTGGGTGAAGTCCAAGCGATTTCACGAGTTTCTGGATTTGAACAGCTGGGATCTGCTATTCGTTCATCCCAGTGCTGAGCTGAATTTCTCAACATTCTTCAATACATTTTTCTTCTTTTTCAGCAGCTGCTTTACAGATTCCTTAATGGCCAGGCGTGGCGCAGCATGGGCCTCAGCTTGACATGTGTGACCTGAAGCTTGTAGCATATATGAGAAATTTCGTTTCGACAGACTTTCATCTTCGAGGCGAAACTATACAAGCCTAAAAAGATCATAACAGCGGGAAGGACAGCTAGACTGACTCCATTCATAAGACCTGTGTGAAGATCCATGCTCCCTCTACAGAGGCGGTGGACTTGTTTGAGGCCTTGGTTCAGCATCCAGCCTCTAAGTTTCTGACCTGGCACTTTGTGTCACATCTGAGAAGATGTATTGCTGATCCTGACTGAACTGAGCAACTCTACAAGTGAATGTATTTAATTCACTATTTTATTAGGATATTGTTTTGAGAAACTCTATGGAGTTGATGGATCTTCTCTCAAACTGATTCAACCCTACCTGGAGGGTCGTAAAAGTCAATCTTATTCAGCCTCAGAATTGGGATGGTAACTCCTGTACACTTCCGCAATGCTTTCAAGTTTGTTGCTGAATGAGCCTTATTTGTTTGTGAGTAGGGCCTACTTATTTTACTAAAATGTTTTGACTAAAGTCTAGGTCCAGTGCCATTATAGGCTACCTGTTATCAAATTTTTGGTTGGGATCGATCTAGTATGTTATTTTGATCACAAAAATTTAACGGCGGCTACTCATCACAAATTTTGAAAAAAATTAGTTTTACTAACTTCAATTTGTTCAAGACGTTTCACACACCTAGAAATACGCCGGTTAGAGATCAGGTTGAGTTATGTTTATTGGCGTTTCAAGGGTAAAAGGTTAGGTTGGACTTAGAGGGATAGGTTTTTGGTTTGAAATTGCAATATGCTGGAAGGGGTTGGTGTCATGAGTTATGTTTATTGGTGTTTCAAGGGTAAAAGGTTAGGTTGGACTTAGAGGGATAGGTTTTTGGTTTGAAATTGCAATATGCTGGAAGGGGTTGGTGTCATGAGTTATGTTTATTATGTTTCAACGGTTAAAGGGTAGGTTGGGTTTTTGTTTTAAAATTGCAATAATATGCTGGAAGGGGTTAGGGATCAGATCAGTACATCTATAAGTTTGAACCCCAAATAATGGTCTGGTAAAAACATAATAGACTAGTCTTTTAATAATTACATAATTAGCATTTCAAGTAAGAACCTAGTTTAATAATAACATTTATTTCAATAGTTGTCTAGAAATCACCCGAAATAAGAATCTGTATTCATAAAGCATGTATCACATCTGTATCTTATCAGCAAAGACTAGACAAGAAGTTAGAGATCAAACAAAACTAACCTAACAAAATATAGAACATTTCTTACCTTCAGATCCGATCTTGCAGAAAGGTTGAACAAGCTCTGTAAAGGATAGATTATTTTTTCTACAAGTTTGATCAACTTTGGGGCTACAAAATGTTGCAATTAATGGACAAAATGAGTTTTGGATGAAATCGTAAGATGACAACTTTAAATTCGCCATACTTCAACGACTTAAATAACTTTATCTGCCGAACGAAGAACGTAAATCTTGTTGTAAATTTAATAGATAGTTTCTGAATTGATAAATATTGATCATTTCATTTGAAGAATTGATGTTTCAAATGTAATAAATTTACAACACCCATGATTTTATAATAATTTATAAACACCCTTAATAATTACTGACATAAAACAGCTGGTCATCAAAATCGATTGTGTTATCAGTATCGACTTTCATAGTCGACATATAATCTGCAAGAGCTACCTCAGCGTGTAGCCTACATGAGCAGTTGAATTAAAAAATTTCTATTGCTCGATTTGATAGTAGACAATCAACAGTTTTCTGAATATATCTGGAACTCAAAATATCTATTGCAGGGTTGAACACGGCATAATTTGTCAAAATGTCGAATCATAGCAACGAAGAAGAGAGCCCATGTCTATCCTCAGTGAATTCAAAATTTCAATTTAATCAATTCATTTGTTCAGATGTGTCATTCATGTATTTCCTATCCCATACATGTAAGTATAAGCCGATTCTTTCCTTTATCTTCTAAATGGCGACTATTAGTCCGGGCGCAAATGTCATTCCCTAGCAACGAGCTAAAATCTTCGACCATTATATTAATGGTCGAAGGCTAAAATATAGTAAACTATAGTGTGGCTGAGTGGCCGCTATTCCTGTTACGCCATGACAGAGAGAGGCAAGAAGGGGCGGAAAATTTGAATGGCCAAAAATATGATGGTCAAAAAAATAACAAACCAAGGCCGGTATTAGACGGTAATATTTCTGTCATATGCAGATCATATGAAATAAGTTGTACAAAATCATATTTTTCCATATCATAGAACTATTACCGTCTAATACCGGCCTAACATATTATTATATAATATTATTAAATTATGATCATGATTATGATATGAAAAATATCATTTTCTTCCACTTATTTCATATGCGATCTGCATAATATGATAGAAATATTAGGCTTACGTCTAATACCGGCCTTAGTTTGTTATTTTTTTGATGTAATATAAGCTGATGTCTGATAGTTCATTCCAGTCAAGATTGCAATACCATCATCATAAATATCATAATGATAGTATTTAGTCATAGAAATCAATTTAACTCACAAAAATTGCATGGTTGCCTGTAAAGTCGGTATACAGGCGAAAGTTTTACGTGATGACGACTTTGAGTGGTAAAATAATTTTAATGTGAATATTCATTCATATTGTAGGAAGAAGGATGAAATAATAGTAACAATTTAAAACATTTATTTATACAAAGATATATTTAAAACATTAATTTATACAAAGAATCTCGCCTGAACCACAACATTGTGATTACTACAACATAACCTATTCACTTATGCATGATTATGTGATTATGCATTATTGTGAATGTGAATTCTAATTCTACAACATAACCTATTCACTTATTCACCTAAGCAGGCGCAGTCACAGAAGATTGCTTACGGTGCCTGCGCAGGTTGACTGCTCCGTGCAAAGACCTTGAAGAGATATGCATCTTTAAGGTCTTGGCTCCGTGAATGCTTACGGCGCCTGCGCAGGTTGACTGCTCCGTTTCACTCTCTCTCCAGGTGGTTGCACGCCACTGCTCCTATTCGTGCTCTTTCCAGACGACCGAGAACCGAAACGACCGCTCTCACTCGCTCTCATTGTGAGCGCATAACGTGGGAACGTAACGCAGTTTCTTGAAGTGTCACCCGGCAAACCAATTTATAAGACGTTGTCACGTCAAAAACACACCTATTCCTGAATTGGCAGACTGGCAATAGAGACTCTTCTTGCCTCTCTCTGTCATGGCTGCCCTTAGTTGGCCGTGTAACACATTGAGAGCGCTGAAAGCACACCAACAGCCACTCTATGGTTTACTATATTTTAGCTCGTTGTTCCGTGATCATTATATTTATGGGTAACAGCCGTGAAAGATGTCTTAATTTCTTCGTTAGGTCTAGCATAATGAGGAACGTGATGATGATAAGTCGAAATCACAGGCAAACACCTCGGAAACAGGATGGCCGCCAAAATTTTCAGGGTTTTGCTATGTCGCTTGTATTTCAATAACCGTTCAAGATATTCAACTTTTATTCAGACGAAAATATTTTTAAAATCTTTCTCTACAATTTATCTATATAATAAAAGCGAAATGGCACCCACTCACTGACTGACTGACTCACTCACTCACAGAACTAAAAATCTACAGGACCAAAAACGTTCAAATTTGGTAGGTATGTTCAGTTGGCCCTTTAGAGACGCACTAAGATATCTTTTGGCAATATTTTAACTCTAAGGGTGGTTTTTAAGGGTTTAAAGTTCGTCTTTTAACATGTATATTCTTCTTATTCTCTTAATTATAATTATTGAAAAATGTCCATACCATATGTTAATATAGAACTATAATCTAGAGAGTTGTTCGAATATTAATCGAAACAGTTGTTAACTGGTAACTAAATTAATAATTTTGTCAGGTTGGCATTAAGTTGAGTTGACTTTGTTAGGTTGGCACCAAGTTGAAGATTGAAATGCATTTACCGCGGAAAAATTGATTGGGCACTGCTACTTCAATCAGAGCTATTCCTGGGAATATTATATTACTAGCCGTCAGGCTTGCTTTGCTCGCCATATCCGTTTAGCCAGACGTTTAGTCTGGACCCCGACTGGATCGTCCTAACATATGATCGGCCTACAAATGAAAAATGCAGGCGAGCGAAGCGAGCCTGCTGATCTCATTCTTGGACGATCCAGTCGGGGGGGTCCAGGGGCGGATCCCCCTGGCTAGACGGATATGGCGAGCGAAGCGAGCCTGACAGCTAGTGTATCATAAAATTTTCATCTAAACGCATATTTTTTAGTTATAACCTTCAAAAGCCCAAAAAATCTTTTTTCTTTTTTTTCAAACTTCATTCCATTATAAATTTTTTGTGCAAGAGATAAAGAATAATTTCAAATCTATAAAATTTAGAGCATTTTTTCAATTTTAGAACGATATATCTCAATGTGCTATACATCAAAAAATGAGTTCTCCAGCCCCCTCCATAGAAAAGCTGTAACTATAAAACCGATTTTTTCATAACTACTTCAAGATAGATACTTCCAAATGGTAAAGATAAATACTTGTTGAAATAAATGGTCAAGATAAATACTTTCTTTGTTACAACAAGCCGAATAAGAATATTGATGAAAATATTCAGCATCATTGAAAAATTCAAGATAGTGGTCATTATTGACAGGAATTTTTACATCGCTTGCTATTCAGTTATTGTGAGAGATATCGGATTGGTTTTATCACCAAAGTGTTTAGAATTAACCAAACCATGATGTTCGAGAGAAAAGTCTCATTTCGACTACTCTTTTCATGATTTATTCAACTTCAAAAACTTGAAATATACATTTTTCAGGGACAATATCTCACTTTCCATCCTGTAAATGTATTCCCAGTAGACATACACTAATGTTATTGGTACAGTGTTCTAGAAAATTCCCAAAGCTTTGAAATAACATCATGAGGCTGTAAGTTGGAGGCTGTAAGTCCATGTTTTACGGCTAGAGCTTCATCGGAAAAAGAGAGAAAAGTACTGTTTGCAGTGGAAAACCAAATGCCAATCCCAACAATTAGAAAGCTGTGTAACTCATGACTCCTTGAAGGTGCAGACTTGGGAATGATATCAATCTCTTTGCAATGATTTGTAAAAAGAGATTATCCATGATGGCAGTCTCAATAATATTTGTCAACATAAAAAAAACAAGATGGTGGCAAAAATATGCCAATTTTCAAGAAATCGTCTGTAATTCTAATAATGTCGAGGATATTGGATCAATTCTGGAAGCTCCAATTCACCAAAGTAAAAGTTGGAATTAGATAAATCTTTGGGATATTGTAGTATGATTATTTTGGAGCTTCCAGAATAAAAATTGAAAAAAGTTTTTTTTTTGGCTTTTGAAGGTTATAACTAAAAAAATATGCGTTTTAGAGGAAAATTTTTATGTTTCTTGCTTAATAAAATATAATTTATTATTTCAAATAAGAATGATCTGTCAATATTACATCAATAAACCTAAAAACACTTCATTCACATGGGCTACTTTTTAAATTAATGAAACAAAATAAAAACCTTGAAGCACCCTTCATTTTCAAAAAGTTTTAAAATAGTTCAACAACTAGTTTCGATGATCACACCATGATGATTATGATAATAATAATAATAATGAGTTTCTGTTTATGGCGTGGTCATAGGTATGGCCACAAGTGAACAAGTCAAGAACATAAAAAACTGTCATAAGACAGGTCAAGAACAAAAATACACGTCAAAACACAAAAAGCAGCAGCAAGACTAATGCAAGAAGTATCTACTTACAGTCTGAGGATCACCATCATAGAACTACCTCAGAGAATAAAAGGGGTTCTCCTGAAAGAAAGCCCTCAAGCAGTCTCCTCTTCAAGACCGTCTCTGGCAGAGTCCTGAAGTTCATTAATCAATAAACCTGTATCAGCTACTGTCTATAAAAGGCATTCACAAGACATGTGGACCTCACTATAGAATGCAGTAACTATAGTGAGGTCCATGTTATAATGGCATTACAGAAAGATAGGAGAAGAACGTTGCCAATCTTCTGTTCAATGGTATCTATAGATGGTAGCTGATTTATGGTCTATTGATGTAGTACTAACGGTTCATTCTCGTTTAAAATTGAAATCATCAATCATATTTTATTACAGAAGAAATGATTATATTTTTCAATAAATTTCATAATGAATTTTTATAATTAAGATAAAATATTTTGTTAATTAATTATCAATTCTACATTGTTAAAAGACGATCTGGCAACAGAGCAAAGCGAGAAAGAGATACCGCTATCCACTTTGTTGAATGATAGAGGATAGCAATACCATTGCTGATCAAACACTGCCATTATAACGTGGTGGAGCTCACTATAATTATGACTTTATAGCATGGATAATTATTATGATGCTATGTATGTGGGTATGCTTTCAAGGTAATAAGATGACGGTCAAAGTCCACGACGTATAATTTATTGTTCTTTTTATATCGGAAAGAATACGCTATGAGGAACTCTTTGTATTCAAATTCATTCATCTATTATATTTTATTCGTGTTGTTCAATGCATTTAACAACTAAAATAAATTTTTTCATAATCATATAATATTATTTGATGGAGGTTGACATGTATTTTTCACTCAAGCTGCTACTTTGCTACACCTGTTTTTAGGAAGTATGTTGCTGATTCAAAAGTTGAAGCATAGGTTACTTCATAATATTTGTATTTGGTCTAAATTGTAAATAATATCAAATTAATGAGTAAATATAAAAAGTAAAACATTAGGATAAATTCAAATTATCACTGTAGACATTTCTTGCATTCAAGCAGGTGGGTCGTATTTTACTTTAGAACTTTAAATCTTCATTTTAAAACCGTGATATTTGCATTTGAAACTTTGTTTTAATTATTGTCAACTTTTATATCTTAGCTAGAAATTTACATTAAGGTATTCTTTTACATTTTTTTCGGATAAAGCCTGTGTTATGTAAGGTATATTCTTGTATGCTATACCTACAATTGTGAAATAGACTAAAAGTTATATCATAGAGAAAAAAATGATAAGCGTAAAGTTTATCTACTTGTTTGTCTCTGGTTATTATGTTGTGATTAATGCATGTTTTAAATGCACTTTTTGCGATTCTTTAAAAGTTCAGATACCGTACCTTGTGCTTAGGGATGTCAATCCCGGGATCTCGGTCCATTTTTGATACCTAACAATCCCTGGATTTCTAATCGTCAATCGCCCCGGGATTAGAAAACCTGAAATTATGAATTGTATTTTTCCAAAAACAAATCAATATATAATTCATTTACAGTGATGAATATGAGTTTGCATGTCTAATTTATGTTTGACTAATTTATTCTACAGGCACAGCCTGTTGCATATTATACATAATAAAAATATACTGTACTCTGTACTGGCTAAATAGAATTCGCATCATTCGCAGAATGGTTGTTGATCGGTTGTTATGCCTCTACGTTTGTTTCTGTCTACACAGCACCACAATAACCAGTCTAGACCAGAGTATAGAATGTAATTCTATACTTAAGAATTCTATTCTATATTCTGAAACTCTATTACATTCTATATTCACTGGTCTAGACGGCGCAATATTTGGAATAGTGCTTATGTCATTTCTTTGAAATACACTCAGAACTTTGAAAAGACTTTGGAAATCAGAAATAAACAAGCAACATCTATTCTCTCTCTGTCTAATTATTCCTCATATCTTCTCTTTCTCTATCATAAGTAGAGTATTTAGTTAAAGTAAATAAAGTTGGCTCTACGTAATTTCATTTTGTAGTGGTTCAGCTTTTGAAAACGTTACTCCTAGTCTTGAAAACATTTATAGGAATAGAATGTTAAATTTTAATAGTATTCCTAAGTATTTTTCCATTTCAATAATATCCTCTCCCTCTGTAATGAGCCCTTTTTCATCTCCACACACTGTTACTTAACATGTAATTGAGGAGGAACAATTGGTTAAAAATGCATGAAACTGATTTTTGTTAATCCCGGGATCAGGGGATTGATACGGTATTGAATAATCCCGAAATACCGGGATTGGAAATCAGTCCCGGGATTGACATCCCTACTTGTGCTAAAAAATCACCCAGGGGCCCACAGGAAGGGAGTTTGGACGCAGACTGAGTTTTTTAAATTCTTGAGGGGGGAGGCTCAAAATCCAATCTTTATTAAAATATTTTTCAATTTAATAATAATCCAATATCGTGAACGATGACCAGACATCCCCGGATAGGTCGTGTCAAAAATTAAAACTGTATTTTACACATAGATGGCGGTGTCACAGACCAGCATAGTCATCATTGAAAAAATCCTCTAAAGAATAAAAACTTTCCAATGAGCCACCTTGATAGGGTGTTCCTGAACGCGGTAGGTGAGGGCCCCTTCTCACTGAATGCGGCAGGCAGTTGAACATTCTGATTGCCAGCACCGGAAAACAATCCTTAACCCTAGACAATCGACGGCGCGGAACATCCAAGTTGGTCCTCCCCCGAGTACTTTAATACCTCTAAAGAGTATTGTAGGAGTGCACTTCCTCTCTTCTTGAGAACATAGACTGGGGTTTTTTGACGTGCAAGAGTGATGCTAATATGTAAAGTCCATACACAGTAAGGATGCCCAGACGTTGAAAAATGGGCTGGCAGTGAGCATCAAACTTGCTATAAGTCATCACGTACTCGTATTTTCAGCTCATTTGCTCATTTTCCAGTTTTCAGCTATTTCTGCCAAATCTCGTAATCGGACAGAAAAATTTGCCCTAGCCTTTTTTTAGATTATAAAATTCTGAATAAAATGAGTTCGTTCGGAACTCTCTATCTCCAATGAGTACTGAGTTATGATTTTTTCAAAAATGAGTGAAATTTGAAGAAAAAATCAATTTTGATGAATTTTAGTTTTTGATCAACAATATCTTCCGATTGTCACCATTTAGATGTATAATTCAAAATCCCTCTGGGCGTATTTTTGTGCTCTACAATCTGAGATCAGGTAGAGCGCTCTATCTCATATAGATTTCCAGGTACACATGACAAAAATGCTCCTTGTATTGTGAAAAACACCTAATTTTCAGCTTGAACCATCATCACCAACTACATAGTCTTCACACTGATATTTCGCACAATGACATTAGTTCATGAGATTATGTTCTATGAGAATCACCCCTTAGATGCACTTCATTCCAGTATTTCCTAGTGGAGAGGCGCGCTTCAGCACACCTCAAGGATCAAAATTTCAAACACTTATAACTTTTGACACAATGCTCAGATTTCATCATACTACACTTCATTCTTCCCGGCTCGTCAAGGCGGTTCAAAATCATGTATCATAATTCAAAATCGGTTGAAAAGTGGAAAATTTATTGTTTATTTATTCACATAAATACATACATGGAGACAACAGGTTAAACCCTTATATGTCTCCTTGATACATTACAACATTATTCATTCAAAAAAATTAGATTTAAAATAAACATCAAGCTGAGAATAAAACAAGAGTGAAATAAAATAAGAACAAAATAAATTATATAACAAAAAAAGCTTCTTAACAAAAGAAATATGTTTTTTATTTAAAAAAAATCCTATCTTATAGCTAGGATTCCTATCTATCCTGAATCTATCTAATCCTATCTATTGCCGAAACTACTTTCCAAGATAAAATATGGGAGGTGGGAAAATATGCACTTAAAATATCTTACATGGGCACAAACCATGCAATACAGAAATAACAAAGAATCATGTGGGCACTGAGAAGAAGAAGTCATAAAAAAGAGAGAAAGAAAAATGTCATACGGAAACCTGGCAACAAATATCTATCCTAAATTAAGCCCTTCAGAGTGTTGCGGAATCTGCCACGAGAGCACCCAAAGACGTCTAGGCGCCAAGAAAAGAGATTGAAAAGCCTTTGGATTCTATTAATTGGAGAGTTATAATGACTCTCTGTTCTGGAGCGTGTTACAAGAAAAGAAAATGAAGAACGACGAGCTATGGATGATATGTAGATATTAAGTTTAGAAAGTAAATAAGCAGAATCTATTTCATTGTTAAGTAAGTTGTAAAAGAAAATAAGGGATCTGACATCCCTCCTTGATTTTAATGTTTTAATTCCAAATATACACCTCAGCGTATCAGTTGGGATATCAAATGGACAGTAGACAGTAAACTTCTTGTAATACATATATCTCAGAAATGTGTTTTGTAAACGCTCCAGAATGAGAATTTGGCCATTGCAATATGGATTCCAGATCTCAGAGGCATATTCTAGAAGATTTCTAACTAGTGACTTGTATAAGAATAAGAGAGGGGCAACATCACTGAATGGTGAGCATGTCCTTAAGATGAAACCCATCTGCTGATTAGCCCTACTGCATATGAAGTCCACATGACAATTAAAAGTAAAATCACTGGTAAACACTACACCGAGATCCCTGAAAGTTTTCATCTCTTCCAAAGGGGTGCCACCAATATTATATACATTTTCAAAAGGAGCCAACTGTCGAGTGAAACTAATAACTTTGCACTTGGCCACATTTATTTTCAGTTTATTAGTTTCACACCAGACTAATAAACTATCAACATCCCTCTAAAGGTTAATGCAATCATTGACATTCTTTATTTCTCTGAATAGTTTAACATCGTCAGCGTACATGAGGCAAGAAGAATTTTTAACAAATGAAGGAAGATCGTTAATGAATAATAGAAAAAGTAGTGGCCCAAGATTAGAGCCCTGTGGCACGCCAGATGAACAATAAAAGGAATCAGATTTATGATTATGTATCATAACATATTGCAATCTCAAATGTAAGTAACTCTCCAGAAGTTTGACTAAGTTATCACAGAAATCCATTACTCTGAGTTTCTTAACTAACAATCTGTGATTTATTGTATCAAATGCCTTAGAAAGATCTGTATATATGGCATCAACCCTTCCCCCACCGTCTAACACTGTGGACACTTCATTGCTGAATACCATTAGATTAGTTACAGTGGAGCGCCCTGGTAAGAAACCATGCTGCTCCTCTGCAATAACTTTCTTGACCTGTCCAAGTATAATTGCATGTAGTATTTAATGTTGAGTGTACTTAAGCCCCTATTCCAATATTTTGCATGAAGAAATTGGTTCTGGACTTCTCTTATGTACCCAAATAATTTTAAAAAAATCATAACTACAACATAAATTGCATGCACCAATGTATATAGTGACTGGACTATTGGGTTTTGCTCTTATTCAACTTGAGCTTATTTGTGCAAAACCAACTCTTTGCCTCTTCAAAAAGCTCATGAGCCTTCAGCTTAGCTTCCTCTGGCCCCTTGCCCTTACCCAAGATTGTGGTATTATCCGCAAAAAACAGGCTGGAATTCCGCAGATGTTTCTGAATTATACGAGCGAAATAGACGCTCTCATACTATGCTGAAGTCGACTTCAGCATAATGAAATAAATTCATTGCGACACACACATGTGTGTCATCTTCAGACTGAGAAAACTGACTTTGTGTCAAGGCTATTGATAGTAGGGAGTGCAGGTGAAAGAATTGATGGTGGTGATAGCGTGGGAAGGGCATATAGATGTGCTGATTGGCAGTATTTTCTTATTGTGAAGTATTAGGCCAAAAAATGTGTAGATGAAAGTATTAGGTAAAATTACCCTAAATGACCAAATAAATTTCTCATCGTCCTACTCATTGTGGGGATACGATGAATTTCTCATCCACACACTTTTTGACAAAATAGTTCACAATTCAAAAATACTGCCCAACTACTAGCACATCCAACAATCCCACCCTTCCCTATCATCCTCACCACTCACACTCCCTACTCACTACAAATAGCCTTCACAAGCAGTCAGTTTCTTCAGTCTGAAGATGGCCTACAACAGGTCGAAACATCTTCACTGCTAAAAAGAAAGTGTTTCCATTTCAAAATTGTTGTTCAATTCAAAGTTCAGATTAATAGTGGAAAAGAGTAGATGATCGACACAGTAATAAATTCTATTGAAAATTGGATACACAGACTATGGAATTAAGAAAAAACTTTCACCAATAATCAATAAATACATTTTCATCATTTCAATAAAATAGCAAATGCCCAACAAATAACTATGTAATTACTATCACCACATTTATAACTTAGCAATTATTGGAGAAGTCCGAGGTTGCACGTGTTTCATTTTGTCGTCTCCAAAATTAGAAATAACTATTCTATTGAATCGTGGTATGCCATTGGTTGTTTTAGTTGACACATCTTCGTGTTCAAATCGATGCATTCTGGAGCTTCTCAACTGTTCAATGGTGTACTCTTCCTTTAGAATCACATTATGGTGCTCGTAATCTGGATGTTCAGGATACATTTCATCACCTAGAAAAAATTTCAACTTGAGTTATTGCAGTAATAATAATTATTTTTATAAGTCAGGTAATGTTTCTGTTGAGGAACTGGTTGACAGGTCGTTCAGATAGGTTAAGATTCATTCACCTGCTACTCCCATTGGATATAGGCGACCACTTTTGAGGAGCCGATCACTCAAAATAGGTTTTCTAAATTGAAAAGATACTTCTGGGTGGTTTAAAACCCACCTAAAAATGAAGGTCCACTCATTTTACCTTATTTCATTTTGTTTCGCCCTCAGCAAAAGACACCCATTACTATAGGCATTGAGTTGGTTGTTTTCACAAACTCTAATTTATTGAACTATCAGGAAACCTGTTATGAAAAAATTATCATCCTACAATTTTTATTGAATATGGACGATTTTATTAGAAATTACAGTCGTTAGGTCATGTCAGAGGCCCTGAAATTGATCAGTTGCGACCTGAAAACTCTGACACCAGACCTGAGCCAGCCAGGTCACTCGATATTATTATTATTACAGTAAGCCAACTGCTGAAATATTATTTTCTTCTTTGTTTAACAGCCGTTGGGCTGGTTGGCATCAACTCTCCATGCCTCTCTGTCATCCACCATCCTCTTGAGGTCACTGTAGTTGGCACATCTCAGATCCTTCTTCAGTTGATCTATGTACTCTAGTCTTGGCCTTCCTCGCGCATTCCTTTCCTCAGTCAATTGCTCCACTATTCTTTTTGTTAGTCCCTCATGTCGAAGAATATGAAGAAATTGTGCTTTGCTCCTTTTTATTTCTCTCAGTAGACAACCTCTCTCTCCAACTCTTCGAAACACTCTTCATTCTTTACCATCTCTCTCCAACTGTTTCTCATCATTCTTCTGTGGCACCATCAAAAACAGAAAGTATTCTCTCTTCATTCTCACCAAGTCGCTCGAGCTTCACTTCCATGTTGCAATGCTCCATACATACGTTTTGAGCAACAGTTTTCTCACCTCTACACTCAGTGTTCTTGCAGTCGATACCCTCTTTTTATTACTGAAAGCAGTCTTTGCTTGATAAACCTTGCTTATCAATTCAAATATCCACCGAAAGCTATATAGAACTAAAGACTTCTGCTACGGCAAATATTGACTGAAAAATTAAGTAGCAGAAGGAAATCCCGGTCCAGGCGCAATATTTGGACAGTCTCATTCTTCAAATTTCCTTCGGCTATTTAGTTCTTCGGTCAATATTTGCAGTAGCAGAAGTCTGTAGTTCTATTTATATAGCTTTAATTGAATATCCGAGATAATTATTATACATTAATGATGGTTTATTTTTCATAACTCCCATTTATTCTTTATTTTCACAAAAATAACACTAATCATTAAAATTCTTGTGAGAGAAAACTACACACACTTCACTAAACTCGTAATATTTTGATATATTAATAATATTGTTACAATAGTTTATATTGTTTCAATAGTCAAACTTCAATAGTTTCAATCGTGTCTGAAAATGAACAAAATTATTGCTCAGATGCAATGAGAAACCATAAAAGATGTGAGTGAACTGAAAATTTATCAGAGTAGGTAGTAGTACATACATTGATAAATTAACCTTATATTACATCCTCCCATTCAGCATGACAATAACTCTACCCATACAACATTAATGCTTTTTAAAAGCTACATCTAAGTTTATTTCTGGTTTCAATCAAAATTCGTCAAGTATTTATTACCGTCACCACCTTCTTCTTGTTTTCTACTGCCTCCATTTGTCAAGTTTTACCATCGCTGAAATTCCATTAATTTTTGAGTTGACATTTCTCTGTTTCTCTTCATTGTCTATTAGTTCCAGTTTATAAATTTCTCCCACTCTCAAAATTATTCTGTGTAATGAGTTCCTTTTTAGCCATCACATTATTAATGAATTTTATTCCCACCAAGATCCAAATTTCAGAAGTGAAATAACACACAATATTGGGAAAGTTTCCTTTTCTCATCAATCGCTGCTAGTGAAAGGAAAAGTTCACTTTGACAAAAATGTTTCGTGAATAACTTTTACAGAGTAATTTTGTTTGGATCGCTGATTTCACAACACATTTCATCACCTAGAAAAATTTCAACTTGAGTTATTGCAGTAATAATAATTATTTTTATAAGTCAGGTAATGTTTCTGTTGAGGAACTGGTTGACAGGTCGTTCAGATAGGTTAAGATTCATTCACCTGCTACTCCCATTGGATATAGGCGACCACTTTTGAGGAGCCGATCACTCAAAATAGGTTTTCTAAATTGAAAAGATACTTCTGGGTGGTTTAAAACCCACCTAAAAATGAAGGTCCACTCATTTTACCTTATTTCATTTTGTTTCGCCCTCAGCAAAAGACACCCATTACTATAGGCATTGAGTTGGTTGTTTTCACAAACTCTAATTTATTGAACTATCAGGAAACCTGTTATGAAAAATTATCATCCTACAATTTTTATTGAATATGGACGATTTTATTAGAAATTACAGTCGTTAGGTCATGTCAGAGGCCCTGAAATTGATCAGTTGCGACCTGAAAACTCTGACACCAGACCTGAGCCAGCCAGGTCACTCGATATTATTATTATTACAGTAAGCCAACTGCTGAAATATTATTTTCTTCTTTGTTTAACAGCCGTTGGGCTGGTTGGCATCAACTCTCCATGCCTCTCTGTCATCCACCATCCTCTTGAGGTCACTGTAGTTGGCACATCTCAGATCCTTCTTCAGTTGATCTATGTACTCTAGTCTTGGCCTTCCTCGCGCATTCCTTTCCTCAGTCAATTGCTCCACTATTCTTTTTGTTAGTCCCTCATGTCGAAGAATATGAAGAAATTGTGCTTTGCTCCTTTTTATTTCTCTCAGTAGACAACCTCTCTCTCCAACTCTTCGAAACACTCTTCATTCTTTACCATCTCTCTCCAACTGTTTCTCATCATTCTTCTGTGGCACCATCAAAAACAGAAAGTATTCTCTCTTCATTCTCACCAAGTCGCTCGAGCTTCACTTCCATGTTGCAATGCTCCATACATACGTTTTGAGCAACAGTTTTCTCACCTCTACACTCAGTGTTCTTGCAGTCGATACCCTCTTTTTATTACTGAAAGCAGTCTTTGCTTGATAAACCTTGCTTATCAATTCAAATATCCACCGAAAGCTATATAGAACTAAAGACTTCTGCTACGGCAAATATTGACTGAAAAATTAAGTAGCAGAAGGAAATCCCGGTCCAGGCGCAATATTTGGACAGTCTCATTCTTCAAATTTCCTTCGGCTATTTAGTTCTTCGGTCAATATTTGCAGTAGCAGAAGTCTGTAGTTCTATTTATATAGCTTTAATTGAATATCCGAGATAATTATTATACATTAATGATGGTTTATTTTTCATAACTCCCATTTATTCTTTATTTTCACAAAAATAACACTAATCATTAAAATTCTTGTGAGAGAAAACTACACACACTTCACTAAACTCGTAATATTTTGATATATTAATAATATTGTTACAATAGTTTATATTGTTTCAATAGTCAAACTTCAATAGTTTCAATCGTGTCTGAAAATGAACAAAATTATTGCTCAGATGCAATGAGAAACCATAAAAGATGTGAGTGAACTGAAAATTTATCAGAGTAGGTAGTAGTACATACATTGATAGATTAACCTTATATTACATCCTCCCATTCAGCATGACAATAACTCTACCCATACAACATTAATGCTTTTTAAAAGCTACATCTAAGTTTATTTCTGGTTTCAATCAAAATTCGTCAAGTATTTATTACCGTCACCACCTTCTTCTTGTTTTCTACTGCCTCCATTTGTCAAGTTTTACCATCGCTGAAATTCCATTAATTTTTGAGTTGACATTTCTCTGTTTCTCTTCATTGTCTATTAGTTCCAGTTTATAAATTTCTCCCACTCTCAAAATTATTCTGTGTAATGAGTTCCTTTTTAGCCATCACATTATTAATGAATTTTATTCCCACCAAGATCCAAATTTCAGAAGTGAAATAACACACAATATTGGGAAAGTTTCCTTTTCTCATCAATCGCTGCTAGTGAAAGGAAAAGTTCACTTTGACAAAAATGTTTCGTGAATAACTTTTACAGAGTAATTTTGTTTGGATCGCTGATTTCACAACACATTTCCAATATTGTCTGATTTTGAAGGTGAGTAAAATTTTTATTAAAGTGAAAAATTAATTTGGTTCAATCGCATTAAGACTTTAAACACGTCCGCAACTCGCAAAAGTAATAGTTCTCCTGCAAGAGATTTATATCTCATATTATTCCTAGTCTATAAATGCTATTCATTGTAGCTAAAATATAGAGGTTCCACATACAATAAATTGTACAAAAAAAATCCATACCTGGCAAGATGGATATTTCTCCATTTGACGCATATACTCTAATTGGCATCCAGCGATCATGAGTAGATTTATTTACATTGTCAGCAATATCCATCAATGTGGACATCCTATCTATGGAGGCGAACCGTGAGAGCTCATAGAACTGCGGTGGTGGCAGATAAGCATCAACCGTTTTGTCATGTGATTCGTCTAGAATATCTTGTACATGGCTCCACTGAAAAATAATTAGAATAATATTTATTCACAACACACATCATACAGTATTCGATAACTCAAATTACAATTGAGCAAGTTTAAAAAGTTTGAAGGAAAATAGAATAGTTTAATAGGAGAAAATGTCTAAAGACAAAACGTGTGCTGTAAATTCAATGTATAAATATTGTAGCTGACATGTCCAGTGAGTACCTTTATTCTTTACTAGCAGGTAACCCGTGTGCTCCGCAAGGGTCTGTTTAAAGCACTAATAGGTTTAATTTAGCTCTAGAGTTCCATGTTGATATTGAAAGTATTAAGAACTGTAATAATTTACAATGGAAAAACGATTTGGTTTGGCTTTTATCTCACGTAATTTTGTATCACATATTGAATGAATGAATGAAATACAAAGAAGAAAAAATTGTTCCCCATCGAACAGAAAAATCATATTATTAAACATAAACATTCTCTAAACATTGTAATTCCATTTATTTATCTGCGAATTCAAGAGTTTTTAAGTTTAAACAACCTACCCGGTAAGCTCGAGCTAGAGAAGTGATAGGGGGCTTAATGTGGGAATGCAGCTCAATGTCTATATTTATGTATAAATCATACATGTCTGTGAATAGATAAATAAAACATGATTTGCGAGTTGTGGCTGAATTAGAGAAGGATGAGTAAAAACACTCTATGATGGGAGAGGGTAAAATGAAAAGAGAAGTTTATAAGTTAGGTGGCCATCTAAGTTGTGTGGGTCTAAAACCTTTTCCATTACATAGTGGCAAGAAAATAAGATAAAAATTCGCTAAGGTAGATTCGCAGAGTTACAAGAAAAGATGGGTTACTTACAAAATGGCTTAATCAAAGACCAAGTGAAGATTGGAACCACTTAGTGAAAAGATAGTCAGATACATGAGGAGAAATAAGTGGGAGCTTGGATGAAGGATGATGTGGAGGGAAGGAATAGAGAGAAATTGTAGGTTGGAAATAAATTGGGTCTGTTGTTTTCCCCCTGACTGATTAGTTAAAGAGTGGCTGAGGAAGGAACTAGACGACAGTTGGGGTAACTAAAAAAAAATACATGACGGGAAAGCCGTCCCCGCATCTGAAAGTGAGTCCGTCTGAGACCATCTATCAAGGAGGAGGTTTGCAATGGATATTTCACGCTGCAGAACTAGTAAGAAGAAAGACTGTTTCCCCATTTTGGCCCTTCGCTTGTTCAACGACCTACCTGTCAATGTGAGGAATCTGCAAGGAAGTGACTTCAAAATTAAAATAGTGACGTGGCTGAAGAATAACCCATCCTACACCATGAGTGAATATTTCGATGCACACAAGGACAACATAGCCTGACCTGCCATCTTAAAAGTAAATTCATGATGCCATCTATCCAGTTCACTGGTCTTTGATGAAGAAAAAGGAATAAGGAATCTAAGTGCCGTTCCCAAAGACAGTGAGTTTTTGATCACCAGGCAGACTTCGTGACAGACTGCAGATTATGCTGGGGGTTGTGTTTATAAGATGACATGTCATGCGTTTTGCACCGATATCCCGGTGTGCTCAAAAAGATTCTTCTACATATTTGTTACAAACACAGGCACATTTTATAGGGAATTCGAGTGGAGATTTGGATTGAAGTCCACTGTCATATTATTTCCTATGATGTGAGGCCATTCAGCAAATCGGTTGACTTATTGAAGATACAAAAACGAGCTGCATGGATTTTAAGGGCAAATTGGCCACTATGCACACTGCAAGCCCATTTTTGTGACATATGTTTATTATTACAATACTACGCATAGAGAACTCTTAGATAATATGAAAAGATTCGATAATTGTAATTTTTAAGAATGCAGTTGCTTCTCCATGTATACTTGCAGGGTACGCCTCCAGAAATGCTAAGGGAATATGATGCAGGAACTCAGCGCTATACTATAGGCTACTTCAACAAAAGCTGCCTGCACGGGCGAAACAGTTGGATCTGATGTATGTTAGAAGAGTTGCGTCCAAATTCATAAAGGGCAAAGTTTATTATAGTGTTATAAGGGGCTCTTGAACAAAGACCTCTAAAATATACTAGCTTACCACTGTGAGTTTTGGAACCCACACACTGCCATCTGCACTTTAAAGTGATTTTTTGTATTTTTAATATTTATGACGCCATCGATCATATAAGAGTGGATAATTGATTAAAAAGTATTACGGAATAGTTATTGAAAATGACAGGGGGCAGCTTACTACTCAGCTGCTATATAATGCCTATGTGGTGGCGTGCAAATCACATCATGCAATGTTTAATATTTCGTCATAGGATCATGGCCAATGTTAATAAATGAAGGAAGTAATTGACTTTGTAGGTACCAAGTATGTGATATTTTATTAGAATATACGGGAAATAAACCTATATACTGACAAAGTGTAAAACAATTGTTCAGGGAATGCAATATCTCAATTAGGCCTACCTTTGCAAGTTCGATTTCATAATCCTCTGATTGTGCAGGGACAAGTTTCTCCATAATCGCTACAAAAAACACAGAATCGAATCTTATAGGAAGATTTGGAGGAGTAAGCCAATCACTCCATAAGTATAAGGAACTAATATCTGGGAAGCATTTATATTCTCTACATAAGTTGAGGAATTCATTTGCATTTTTCATTATTTTCCTTCTCCATGTCATTGATTCTTTTATATCCAAATGCGTTGCTTTATAAAAATTATCAAAGTTGTGCCATGATTTTCTACATAGAAGGATACCACTTTCTTCAAACGCTTCTCTAATAGCAGTTATTCGAAGAGATATGCATCTTGGCAAGGATTCTGAAGTAGATTCAAAAATAGGCAAACCTGTTGATTCATTTTTCATCAAAGAGCAAAGTTTATTAACTGAGAACCCAAATTCTGAAAATATGTTACTCCATTCAATACTTGAATCGCTTCTATTCATTTTACCTCCCGGAAATACGTATGCGCCAGGTGTAAAGGGACTTTCTCTGCTTTTCTTCAGTGCTAATATTTGAAAGTCTTGATTCTCGTTTTCTTTCCGCATCTCCTCAATTTGTTTACTGTTGATTCCCGGCCCCGGAGTAGCAGACAGACGTGACGAGATTGAGGGGCTTGCAGCCGATAGGATAACACTTGCCGCTTCCTTCCATTTTAACATATTTAAAGGTTATTTCTCGTAAAAATATTGAAATGAGTACAAAAGAGAATGGAGAAACAAAATAAATCAGTATTTTGAGAAAACTTTCACTAACCTCATTACTTTATTTTTGTCATCAGCTGATAAGTTGTCAATTTGGAATGAAAACTTTAACCTTCAAAAACATATGGTCTTCAAATAATCAAGGTTATTCTAAGGCCAGATCCACCAATGGGAAGTGAATTAGTGTACTGTCTACTGTGCTGTGTACTTTTATGAGGTTGATTGTTCGTTCTGTTTTGGGTGTGCAAGTCTTTCAATTGACAGAAAACCTGGTTTTTATTAAAATCAAATGAAACATTACATGATTTGTCTTTATAATATGCAGGATTTGTGAAGTTAAATATTAATATTTAACAAGTTGATTATTTTCGTTTAAGCTGCTGTGTTCTTCGTCTTATAAAAAATCTAAGCTGTGCCGTGTTATTACTTACTTGTTACTTACTTACTTGTTACTTGTTGTAGTCTTCTCCATGGTCGTTGACCTGGGAATCGTCAAATTTCTTCCCAATCAATGGGGATTCACGGTCGGTGATGCCGATATGCATGGTCGTCTATGAACTCTGCCAGTGCATAGTAGGGTCTCTTGATCAGGTAGTTCTTCAGACTTCTAGTAAAGGCACCGTAGTCCTGAATTGCCTTAAGCTCCTTGGGCAGAAGGTTGAAGAGTCGGGCCCCAGAGTAGGCCGGCGACCTGCTGAATTTTGTGAGCCGGTGCTGCTGGAGCTCAATGTCAGCTCCATTTCTTGTGTTGTGGGCATGTCTATTTCCCCTCAATTCTGGGCTACTCCTCACAGCCAGGGTTGTTACTTCGTATATGTAGAGTGCGACAACTGTGAATATGTTATGCTGGATGAAGAGCGCCTTGCAGTGGTCCATCATATCTCTTCTTAGGATAGTTCTCAGGGCCCTTTTCTGCAATCGCAGAACTCTATCAATATTCGTCTGGGCTGCAGACCCCCAAGCCACAATGCCGTACTTTAAATGAGACGCAAATAGAGAATGGTAAGCCATGAATGCAGTTTTCTCCTCTGTGATATTTCGGATCCTTCGGATTACAAAGATGGCAGATGACAGTTTTTTGCAAAGCAGTTCAATGTGGTGCTGCCAGTTGAGGTGACCATCGATCAGTATGCCCAGGAATTTAGTATTTGTCTGTGCTGGTATGCCTATGTTTGTTTGGTCCTCAATGTTTCTATTTTTTGGGGTGAAGCGAATGTGAACTGTTTTATCCTTATTTATGGTTAGATTTAGTTTTTTGCATATTTCGTTTGCTTCGTTGAGTGTTGTGTCCACCACTTCTTCGGTGTGTTCATGCTTTTTATATGGTATTAAGATAGTGGTGTCGTCTGCAAAGAGAATACAGTTCTTCCTATGGTCGATTTCTGTGGGGAAGTCATTTATATAGATCAGAAATAGTAGTGGCCCCAGTATTGACCCCTGAGGAACACCTTTATAGACCGTCCTTAGAGAGGATCTGTAGCTTATTATGCTGTTTTTCTTCTGATGGTTGATTTCAACATATTGCTTTCTATTCAGGAGATAGTCTTCCAGCCATTGTAGGGCTCTCCCTTTGATGTTCAATATCTTGAGCTTTCGTTTCAGCAGGCCAAGGTCAATGGTGTCGAATGCCTTCTGGAGGTCAATAAAAAGACCTGAAACAGTTTTACCTTCCTCCCAGTGTTTGCTGATGTTGTTACATAGTTCGGAGATCGCTGTAACCGTTCCAAGGCCCCTCCTGAATCCGTGTTGGTGTGCTGAAAGTAGGCTGTTGTTCTCAAGATATACAATAAGTTGGTCATATACAGCTCTTTCAATCAACTTTGATGTGATAGGCAAGTTAGCTATGGGCCGATAGTTTTTTGCATTCAACCTGTCACCTCCCTTGAATTTGGGAAAAATTTTTGAGATTTTCATGCTCTGCGGAAAAACAGCCTGGGAAATTGATGCATTTACTATGTCAAGGAGTGGCAGCTTTAGTTCACGCTCACAATGTCGAATTATCTTGCCAGTGATATCGTCGTGTCCTGATGAGTTATTAGGTTTGAGATTTCTAAGGAGTTGCTCTAATTTGGCCATTGGAATGGTTTCGAATTCTTTGAGCTCCTGTTTATTATTTGCCAGGTGGATATGGTCAGAGGTATTTTCAGAAGCAGTCTCAGAGGGTGGCTGCGTGAAGGCAGAATTGAGGAGGTTGCTAACATGATATGGATCAACTATCATTTTGTTAGTTTTCTTGAGTATTAAGTTGTCCATTTTTCCCAACCCGCTTCTGTTTCTTTCCTCATTTATTATCCTCCAGAGTACTCTGGTTCTGTTATCAGCTAGTTGGATTTTTTTGTTAATGTAGGATTTTTTCTTTCTTTGGATGTCCTGTTCATAGATTTTCTTAAGTTTTATAAAGTTCTGCTTATCCTCTGGTGATCCTGTAGTAATGAACTTATTATTTGCCTGATGTACTTGATCCTTTAGAGCAATGGTATTGTTGTCCCAGAACACGTTCTTAGTTGATGTAATTTTCTTTGGTTCTCTGGGCATTGCTTCATCTATGTTGAGGCGCAGGATCTTTACAAAGTTTGAATATTTATCCTCTATCAAGTCCTGGTTTATAACCTGTTCCCAGTCAGTCTGACTGAGTCTGTATTTTAGTTTGTGTAGGTTATTTTTTGAGTAGTTTCTGGCAAATTTGAACATTACTCTCCTGGGTTCTGTTTTATGCTGAATCTGGCAGAGAATTGAATTGTGGTCGGATATCTGGTTTTGGCAAACAGTGACTTTGACGTAATCAGGTGGCAGGCTGTGGTAACATCCGTCAAGGCTTGTGGCTGAAGTAGGTGTTATTCGAGTTGCGGGCAGTTTGTGAATGAAACATCCATGCTGATTCAGTGTGTTTTTCAGCTCTTTATAGCTTTTTCCATCAGTTTTCAGGGTATCTATGTTGGTATCTCCCAGTATTACTATTTCGAAATTTTTTGAGGAGTATTGGTGCAGCAGGTTTCCCATTTTCTCCAGATAGTCCTTAAGCGTTCCAGGATCAGGTGATCTGTAGGTGCCTACGACTATAAGGTTGGTTTTCTTCAGTTGAATTTTCAGAAGTATTGTCTCAAATGTCTGTTCAGACGGTTGGAGTGATTCTTCAGGTATGATTTCATCCATTTTTAGGTTTGTGTTATCCCGTTTGTACATGGCTATACCTCCCCACATGAGGTGTGAGCGGCAGAAGTTTGTTGACAAAGTGTAGCCTGGAATGTGTGTACTGAGGAGCTCCTCCTTTCGCAGGCCATGCTCAGAGAGGATGACCAGGTCGGGAGAATACAGGTGAAGTTCAATCTGCAGTCTATCAAGTTTCTGTTGTAGTCCTCTTTGGATATTCAGGTGGTAGATCTTGAGTTTCAGGTCCTTTGTTTTGCTATTCTGTCCTTCCCTTCTGGATCTCATGTGGTCTGTATTTTCATTTGGTTGTACTGTATTGTTGTGTGTTTCGGCAAAGCTATTTGAATTCTGTCTGGGATATTTTTGGATGTCTTTCTGTTGTTGCTACTCCGCAGAATGGACTCCCGTGGTAATGTTTGTAGCTTGTTTTTCCTTCCTCAAAGGCCTTTTAGTCTCTTTCGGGTTAATGTGGACTCTCGTGACAATATTCGCGCTCTCAATTTCGGGATCATCAGCATCTCTGCCTTCGTTCTTCCCCAGCTGCAGGGCGTTGCATATAGCAGCTACCAGGATGTTTTTACCGTCATTGTTAAGGTGTGTGCCATCCCAATCCAGGTGCTGCCTGTGAAGTTTTTGGGTGTTGTCCAAGTATGATATTTTCAGCTGTTCGCTCAAAAACTTGTATGATTTGTTAGTCTCTTCCAAAAATCTCTGGTTACAGTCCTCCCTGAGCGGAATCGAGCAGATATACCAGTTTGTCCTGGGAAATCTTTTTTGATTTGCCTCAATTGTCATCCAGAGAGGCCTCATTACATGATTAGGTGTCTTTGCTTTGGCTAAGTTATTTGTTCCTATGTTGATCACTACTTTGCTAGGTAAGTGGGTTCGGTTTTTTAGGAACCTGCTCATGTCCTGGATTTTTCCCCCTGGAATGACTTCAACAGCTGCATTGCTCACTCCTTGACTGCGCAGTATTTCGTCCACTCCTCTGAGAAGTGAGTCTCCTATAATGAGGGGGTGATCACTTTCAGTTTCTGCATCCGTTTGTGATGTATTAAAAGATTGTATAGGCTTGTCATTTACCAGTGGACCACTGTGGCCGGTCTGCGTCATGTTTTGGTGTATCCCATTCACCTTATCGTGGACTAAGTGTTGGCAGGTTTGGCACATATATTCTTGCAAATTTTTATTCTGTTGAGTTTTGTCACTGTGGTTATGCTTGTTAGCCATAATTAACTGGATTATTTCTCCAAAGTATTTGACTGTTCCGAGTGAATTTTAAGATAGGACTAAAAGTCTGCACCACAACAGTTATTTGAGTAAAGCAGAGATACATATATAATATACAAGTTTTGGTAATCACAGCCAGTATCACAGTTATTTTATGAGAAATTTTAATAATGATCGAAATAGTTTATCCTATACATATATATCACAGCCTATACAGTCGAGAAAAATTTTTCATGCAATTAATTGCAATTCGTTTATAGATGGAGTATTCTGCAATAGGTTACACAAGGTATTATATTTACCAGGTGTGTCGCCAAGTCAAGTTATTTACCATCAAAGAGATCGTATCTTAGTACACTAATATAAAGTTTGTGAAGAATAAAATCTATGGCGACATAGACTGTTACTTTGCAGAAGTAGTAGACCGCTTTGTGAACTGGGTTTGCAAGAATAGGAAACTTGAACAAGTAGAGTTCGTACTGATTTGAAGTCGAAATAGGTTATGTCATTTGCTATTTAGTAGTATCGAGTGCGTATAGCTCGAATTTCTGGTAAGAATTAAGCTTGCTGTATACCAATAATTCACACAATAGGCTTGTTCAGAATAAATAATTATATTGGGCTTGTAGTGTTGGCTTGTCCAGCATGTTGAGTTACGTAGAAATCCAGATAAGCAATAATAATGATGGCATGCAGTTTACCTTGTGGTTGCGTCGCTCAGCTTACTTATTTAGATTAAATTCTCTAGAAGATCTGTTACTCACAAACACTTTCCTCTTGAAATTACCAGTAATTTGCACCTTAAAGCAATTTTTGGTACGCTTTTTCTTGTTATAACACTAAGGTTGGCGTTGGCAATGGAGGTTACTTCTGAAAACTTGGTCAGATAGAAAAGCTTTACTGCTCAGACCAGGAATTTATTGATTTAACGGACAAGAAACTAATTTCGAGCAAGAAAAACAAGAATTTATCAACTTTACAAATAATTAGTTATTAATTAATCGAAAAATGTAAGGAGCTATCGTAGTAGGTTTTGTCAAGCCAACTCAGGTGTACCAACCTGTAGTCTTTTATCACCTTTTCTTCTGTTGTTTTTATTAGAAATCGAAGGCAAAGCTCTGAGTAAGTATTTATTTTCAAACATGAAATTGGAAATGTTGTTTTTATAAATGTATTGGACAGATTGTTGCATCACTCGAATATGTTTTTAAATAATTCAATTGTTATTGATTAAGTATTTTTGTCAAAGATTAACTTGAATTACAAATTTAGACACGACCTTCGTCTTTCAAGTTGATTTGACGTTACTTCTTTGATCAAAAAATGTATGTCTACCTAACCTATGAATTTATAATTTATAGATAACCTACTGAGTAATTATTTCGATTTGTTGTATCTGCAATGTTAAATCTAATACTACATGATTTTTTAAACGTGATTATAATATAATTTCTTCATTTTTTCTTAGATAAGCCCTTGTTAGTCACAATAAACAATTCTCAAAATGGCTATTTTAGCTTGGTGAACAAAACGAATTTGGGGTTTTATTTGTAGGTCTTTTTTGTATTATATCTAGGCTATTAGCCTACTATTTATTATAAATAATAATATTGTTTTCAAAAAGAAATATTTTTTTGAATGGAAATTAAATTTATTCCCCTTAGACATTTGACATTTAAATTGAAACTATTCCTCCTTTAGACATAAGGCTATCTAGATTAAATGAATATGTTTAAAGACTCCTCAATTTCTATATCAACTTTTACAATCATTCACTTGAGCTTATAGATCTCTTTAAACAGTCATTCATGTATAATCAAACACATTATCACATTATAAGTATTTGTTTGTTTTTATTCATAATATATATCGCAATAATTAACTCAACTGTAGTCTTTGATTTGTCTTTTTTGTGGTGCACACATTACTACTAAAAACCCTCTAGTACTTGACAAAAAGTCTTTATTCACATATTATGTACTAATTCTGGCTACTTGGAACATTTACGTACTATTTTTAGGATTTCTGGTGTAATCTGCCTGGTGATCAAGACCCTGTAAAATTGGTAGGCTTTGTATTGGACATAAGACTAAGCTAGGATAGCCAGATACACTAGATTACCAAAAGGTTTGTTTGTTGTCTGTTGCTGAAGCAGCAGAGATATGTGATGGAGGGTTACTTGGTCATAACAAGTTACAATATAACAATTTAAATCACACTTTTCCACTCGGTCATATTACCGACGGTCTTCTCTTGTGAGCCACTTCATTCTTCTCTGTCTGATGTAGGCTAAATCAAAATAATCTAACCAATCAGGTTATCAGGCATCGAGAGCTGATTGACATTCCCAGGGTACGCCTCCAGTGATCGCAGGTTTGCTAGTGGAAGTCAGCTTTATTTACGCTTCTTTAACAAGCTGCTAGGACGGATGAAATAGTTGAAATTTGGTGCATTTGAAAGAGTGGTCATCTAATGCTTAAAGGTCTGGGCCCACTACAGTGTTTGGGAGTTTCCAGACGACTTAACACACACTTTGGCCTTTTAGTCTGAATGTATTGTTTTGTTTAAAACCTGGGCTTTAAACGACACACTGTCATAATTTGTTATGTAGTGTTTTTGTATTATCGATCCCACAAGTGTGAGTAAAGGATAAAGAAGAAGTTATTGAGTGCTCCCCTTTCAAAATTATACATTTATTAAGTTTGAACAATAGTTTTCAACTGTGAGTACAAAAAGAAGGTGAGATAGCTTTGGATCATCTTATAGCCTGAGAAGTGGAAAATGAGCGTTTTTAACCTAGATGAAACTAATCTTACAATAATAAAAAAATTATAAGCTTTCTTGGCCTCAGAATTTTATAATCTCTTGCCGGGTACCAAAAAAAAATCAACTATAGAATAGAAACATTTTTTTGAAACGCCCAAAAGAATACCTCATCCAGCTGGATGAAACAAAGCAGCTCTTTTGTATCCTTAATATAAATGACCACCAGGAAAGTCATTTTATAGTAATTTCATCTTCAAATTGAAATGAGTAAAAATAGAGCAACTAGGTAACCTCTACTCTTTACTTTTAACTGTTAATTTTCATGAAGAGTAAGTTGTTGAAAATAATGTTAAGTACAGTATAAATGATAGTGATAAATGACATTATAAGGTCATGTTATTACTCTATATTGTATAGAGAATAAATAAAATAATAATTGTACCATATATTTGATCCCCCACAAGCTAAACCTCATTATGTTCTTATGTTGTTTTCTCTGTTTAAATTTATTTATTATTGTATCAGCAATAATTTATTATCTATTATGTTTCGTGTTGAATAAATTAATATAAAATTGTTATCGGATTCGGACGTTGAAATGTCGGTCCCGGCTGAAGTATGACAGTCGTAAGTCGTAAGGCACATTGACGGCTTATATCTACAGGCGAGATTGGTTGGGTCCCTCAAAGGACTCCCCACCTACAAAAGCCATACAAATTCACTTTTAATGATTTCTTTCCTGATGTCACACACTTTTTAAAACATAATTTACATTATATATATATTTAAAGAATACTTTTAGCAAGGTTCTAATTGAGAATAAAATTTCCTCAAGGTTTTCATCCTAACTTGGTTATTGCTAAACTTTAAGAAGACCTTCTTCCACTTTTACAATATTACTTTTACTTTTTTAATCTAAACGCATTTCGGGGCGCTAAGCCCATAAGATGGTCTGCTGGTGCCTGTTGAAGATGAAGCTCAGCGCCCTGAAACTCGTCCAGTCTTAAAAATTAAGTTGAAAGTACTATTGTAAAAGTAGAAGCAGTGCTTCTTCAAGTTTAGAGAATGAACTATCTGATTCGAATAACTATTTACCTGTCTTACACACGTCTAATCAGTCTAATAGTGAATCACACATTATGAGGTTTATAACTGTGTAGTAGATCCCTGGATGCGAGTTTGTTGAGATTGAATAGCTTGAGTAGGCAGCTGAAACGGAGTTGATAAAATGAGCAATTGGAATATGCTGACATGTGAATGGATGAAAAGTTCTTAGAGCAAACAACTCGATAATAATTGAGTTAACAGATGTCAATAACACACATCACTCTTATCTTTGAAAGACATTTTCATTGTAATAATATAGATTAGTATGCAATGACTTTTAACTAACTTCTGTGTAATCTAATTAAAATAATTAACATCAACATATTCATTAGATTAATTCAACACTTCCATAAATTCTATGTGGTTCATTCTATTCCAAATTTTCACTTACTTACTGCCATGGCCATACAGTAGATGTTTTAAAGATTGAAATGTATTAAATAAAAGGGTAATTGATGTGTTTATATTGTTTTTAATATCTAAGTAGATATTTAGCCCTAGTTAGTATTAAAAGTCCAGTCCTTTTATTAAATATTATTTTGTAAGCTTCAGCTTGACTCTAAACCATAGAATAAATCTTATAAATTTATTTCTCAAATATAAAATACAGGGACAGTAGAGAACCCCTTGAAATGTTGGATATGATCTCAATAATTCATTATTGTATTGTTCCAATCATTGTTTCTTGATATTCTGTTTCAGGGTATTTATA
Source organism: Nilaparvata lugens (assembly GCF_014356525.2). Lineage (NCBI taxonomy): Eukaryota > Metazoa > Arthropoda > Insecta > Hemiptera > Delphacidae > Nilaparvata > Nilaparvata lugens. The sequence continues at coordinate 59,801,086 of NC_052505.1, forward strand.
ACTATATTCACCAAAACTTCATTGGAAAAGACAAATACAATATTCAGGGTAGAAAAACAAATCTTTTATTCCGAGATTTTGTCACATAAACAGTCCAACCTTCCTGTTATACTGATCTTGAGAATAGTTGTATTAAACTATCTTTCACTATCATGACCCAAATCGCTGTAGGAAATGAATTTGAATTTAATCAATAACTTATCCCTATAATAAATTATTGTACCGTATCATTCATAAACAGATCTTTCAAAACAAAATCTATCTATCTCTTCAACTCTTTCGGAACACGTTCCACATTATTTTCCAATTGATTTCAGTTATTAATGTTATGCTGAAATTTATCCTTCAATAAAGTAGCCTGTAGTATACTCCATAAACAAATCTAACCGATCAAGAGGTATCCTATCTTCTCTTGAAATCTTTAGTATCTCGTTGAACAGTATTATTTGTTGATCAATGTAGTTATTGTATTGCTCTTCCGCCTCGGCATATTCGAGAGATAAAAGAAACGCATAGAAAGTGAAAGTATGAAGAACGGCCGCTTGTCTACGCTTCTTTCACTTTTATTGTTGCACCACTTGCCAATAAAATAGTTCTGTCACTGCTTCCAGTACTCCTAAAAATTATCTGTCTTCACTTCCGTTTATAGAAGTCTATTCTCCAGTCTCTGTTTCTTCTCTTCTTGACGTATTCAGTTTTTATTTCTCGTGATAGTATATACTCTCATCCCTTCCATTTTATTTTATAAGAACTTATATAAATAAATTATCTATTTTTTATTTTATAGGATCACCACAAAAATTATGGTGTGGTTACCGGTACCAAAAATAACAACTCAGAAAAGCAACCAAGAATGACAACTTAGAGTATAAAAATTTCTCCAATTTATACTCAATAGTGTATTTCTTGATACAATACTTAATAGATACACCTTGAATAATATAGGCAACTTCGCGATTCAGTTTCACTCTCTATTTTACTCATAACTTCACATTTTTTAGATACCAGGCCTGATATTATTCAAAAGGAGAGTATGATTAGATGGTTTTGTTTTTAGTAGCCTATTAAAACTGTGTCAGAAAAATTTCCGAAAGTAATAGAAATTAATTCCGATCTATGGAGTTATAAACGAGTAGTATTTTGTATAGTAGAGTTTTATACAATGTAGGTATTCTTACTGTTAATTTTTATAGTTGCAGACGTTTTCAGGGAGTTTGTTAGCATATAAATTGGAATTAAACTATTAACAGATGTAATTGTAATAAAATAATTGCAATATCATGTTAAATGTCATTGCCAATATCTCAGTTGAAGAAGCTTTCAGAGTGTTTGACATAATATAAATTTGAATTCAGTTTCATTATGAAAAGATTTAATTATAATCAAATGAGAGCAATATCATGTTCAAACACATTGTACATGTTTTTGGTCTCGCTTTATAAACAATTCATTCAATATTCCAACACTGTAATAGGCATAGATAAAATCATTTTTGTTGAAATTTATGATTGTAAAAAAAACTTTCTGATAGGATGCTTCAATACCGGCATCTCAAATTTTTGATGGTGTTTTACGTTTGTTATGTAGATTATATTGTATGTGAAAATTGCATTCATTGAAAAAAGGTCATTCATGTGTGCCACATTGGAAGCCATATCCATCAGTCACGTTCAGACCAGTCATAAGCCGGTTTATTGCAACAAACACGTGAACAGGCTAACAGGCGATACTTTTCAATCATCTGTATTCTGCATCATCTGAATTATGTCGTGATTTATTCATCTATTCAATATCAATATTATTCATCCCGCTCAAAACTATGGTTATGAGCTATGAATATATTACTATCCTGAAAATATACTGTATATTACATTTATACTGAAAATATAAAAACAAAATATATAGCCTACATGTATTTCCCTATGAAATATGGGAAGAATAGGTGAAATGAATAGTTAAAAGTGTATGTAGGTAAATAAAATAACATGAAAATGATGGTATTTTTATTGTTTGGATTCTCTATTTTGTCCATTATATTTCACTTGTAGGCTGGCATCGTAAGATGAAAGAAAGTAAACAAAGTTCTCCGGCAATTTCCCAATTCTATATTTTATCCTTTCATCCTACTACTTGGTGTGTCAATCCGGAAGCGTCTCAAGCATAAAGTAAAGCAATTGATTATTTCTGTCATCTCTGGTTTCAAGGCACTGGGCCCCCCCCCCATCTTCAGAGAACTTGATGCTTTATTCATCTAGTATCAATGTACGCCGAAGATTGGCCACGTTGCCTCGAAAAGCAATTTCGTAAAACACAATTTTAAGATTCCCAAAAACTTATAGATTATTCATTCTATTATTAGGAAAATCAATAAGGTTGGTAACTTGATAAGAAATTGATGTATATTATTCTTTATTATGCTTTTCAAGTTTGTTGGTAGAAAAAAGAACATTTGTAAAAATTTAATTTTTCTTAAAATTGAAACTTTAGGACATCCTTGAAAAATAAGATTGTATTAATCATAATACACAATTAATTATTATTATAATTAATCCTTGAACACATCGTTCCCAGTCATCATTTCTATATATTTATTTATCGATTTTGACATCATATAAATTTTATTAAATAATAAAAAATATGAAATAGTGTACTTTTACTATTAGGTATCCATCAATAATGAATAATTTGGCACTTATTAATCTTGAAGTGTTAGTACAATAATGAAATATTTCTTTTCCATGATATACAGCAACTTAATAATTTTTTCAGAAGCTTCTGGATGGATGGAATTGCAGCAATGCCTGTTACAATAATTGTAAAGGCTCCAAACCAACAAATAGAAGACCAAACCGTGCATTGTGAATTGAATTGGACTATCAAGAAATTGAAAGGACATCTGGCAGAAGTGTATCCCAGTAAGCCTGTGAGTATATCAGAATGCTTTGCTATCTTCATAACATTATCCTCAATCTCCAATTGTAGTAGATAAAAATATTGAGTTATTAAAATTGACTATACTGTTAATTTCATTTAATTTTTTTTAATTCAGAATTTTGAACTGAACGATTTATTAAAAAAATTCGAGTTTGGGATATAATTTGGGAAATTATTTGTAAATTTGTTTGAATTATGATTTTTAATTATAATGATATATAATTAAGCTTTCCCTGTCCATTTGGTTGCTCTCAAAAATACAAATGACAATAATTCAATCTACTTATATTCCAAAAACTGTACTTTTCTTTCGACAATGATTATCTCGATTATTTCTTGAACTAGACTTTGATAAAATGTTATGTAGTGTTTTAACAATTTTCTGTTTTTAAATCTATCCAATAATACTATTATCTATTACCCACTCCTGCTATTTTTAAACTTGTTGATCATTCAAGTGGGTAACATTTTTCTTGTCAATTATTAGACTTTAGATGCGTATTAATAATATCCATGAGTTTAGTTTTACAAAATTATAATTTTGAATAATCTGAATGCATATGCATTCGGCTGTAGCCATATGATCATCTTAAACAAAAAATGAAAACATGTAGCAATATCTGAATTTTCTTGCATAACTTTTCAACTAGTTTTTCAATTCAGCAGATATCATCTTCCGGAGATTATACTTTTAAATCATCATTTGCCACATATGAATGTCGGTCCCACCAAGTGGATCGATAGCGATAAAAACATACTCAAATTATCTAGAAAGATCCTAGAGTGTTGAAAGCATTCGGTAGGATGTGTTGAGCTGCTGAGCTAATTGATAACAGAGCTGCATGAATAAATATTAGGCTAGCTGTTTGTAATCACTCTCTATTGTCCTCTTTTATCTTTGCTGAGTAATGTTTTATGGGAATTATCCCTTCATACTGTTAGCTGCAAAGTTGAATCTCAAGACTCTGTCTTGATTATGAAATATTCATTTTCAGCTATGTAGTTCAAAACAGCAAATAAACTATAAAGTAATAAATTATCCATATGTAGTTGAATTATTAGAAAAGTTTTGCATTTCATATTACTAAATAATAAAAGTCTCTTACATTCAGTCATGCTGAACTCTTGAAACTCAGTATTTTTGTAATGCTTTCCATCAGTAATCTCATTTCATATTTCTTTCCTCAAATCTTGCTATAATGTTCTTCAGTAATTGAAAATAATGACTTGATGATCATTTTTTCTTTTTTTAAATCAATTTTAGTTCATTGAATACGTCATCCGCATAAAACGCTGGGAGCTAATCATCATTATACATTGTGATCATAGTTTCAAGTTGAATGTGATTATTGCGATTGGGCGATGTAGATGTAGTTCAAAGTGTTGGTTTATGTTGAATCGTCTTTTAACAATTACACGTCAGGTATTGTGTCGTCTAATAATAATCGGAATCTTCTATTCACACGATTCGCAATCAGGTGTGCTTTTGGCTACGTGTACGTTACAAGTGAGATTAGCTTAGTTGTCCAAGTGAACTACTGTGGACGAGTAAGTAATTATTTCTGGTCTTATCTCATTTTTGTTTCAAACTTGAAAATACGTCTTCACTTACTATTTTCCCATTGGTAGAAATCAACTGTAGTGAATCAAAAATGTTATTCTGATTGTTTTAAAATTCGAATTCAACTTTTCAAAAGTCCAAGCAACTTGTCGTTTATCTTGTTTGTTCATAGAATGATTTTCAAGGGTGATCATTATTTTATCTGTTGAATAAAAAATGTTTGATAGACTAAATTCGAATTGAAGTTGAATAAAGAGTGCAAGTGAAATTATTAGATTGCTGTAATCTGTTCAACACAAAATTTCACAAATAATATTTCTCTTTGAGCTTTCTTTATTCATTAAAAAAATTAGTTTTGAGATGATTTGTTTTCACTTAAGTTTGCCTAGGGCTGGCCACTAACGACAGAACATGCATGATTAAATGTGTATATACACATGTCGTCATACATTTTTGCGTCATCACAGCAAAAGGTTTTGAATTAAATGTTTTGAGGATACCTTTTTTTATCTTTGATTTCTCGTTGTTTATTTTTTCTTCATTACGGTACTCTGAGGTTAAATGATTTTCTATCATTTTAATTTGTAATTTTTCAGTGGTTTATTTATTTTTATTGGTTGTTTTTTTATGCTAGAAGCATCTCGCTGATGAACATGCATGTACACACATGTTTATCATGCATGTCCTACCGTTAGGTAATTGAATCACATATCACTGATCACAGAGCTGTATCAGCTTCATTGTCCCTTATTAAAAACACAAATGATAATGATATGGTTCCACAAATTAGGAAAAAAGTAGATTATAAGAAACTAAATAGTTTACTATTAAAGCATGACTGGAGGCGTGTTCTCGCCTATGATAATGTTGATGTAAAATTTTCTGCTTTCATGAATGTGCTTAATTTTTATATAGACGATGCTACTTCTCAATTTTCACAACAATTGCAATCGAAAAAGCATTATAAATTTCTAAAGCCATGGATGATAAAAAGTTTGTGCTCGGAAATAAAGAATCGAGACAAACTCTATAAAAAACTTTCTAAAAACCCTCATAATGTTCAACTTGAAAATGATTTTATAACTTATAAAAATAAAATAGTCAAATTAATTAAGGAGCAGAAGGTGAAATATTCTTCTAATTTGAAAGCCTACCCTCCCAAGCGACAGTGGGAGATTATTAATAGTTATTGAGGTCAGTTATCCTCTAAGAAAAAGCCAATATCTTTGAATATTGATGACTCTGTGATTTTGGATGAACAGGTTCTGGCAGATAAATTCAACGATTATTTCATAAGAATTTCTGGACAAATTGTGTCATCTATAGCTGATTTAGATGATGCTACAAAAAAATCGTATGAACCCAAATTCAAAACTTATCGTTCGTGTAATTCTTTGTTTTTAAGGCCGGTCACTCCTGACGAACTGTTGTGTAAAATAAATTCATCAAAAAAGGGCAAGTCTCCAGGTCCTGACTCAATTTGTTCTGAACTTCTCAAGGCTATATCTACTTCAATAGTTCCGATTCTATGTGATAACTTCAACACTTCTTTCTTGGAGGGTAGATTTCCTGTCGATCTAAAAATTGCCAAGGTGATTCCTATTTTCAAATCTGGATCACATACCGACATTTCTAATTACAGACCAATTTATTTGCTCTCTATATTTTCTAAATTACTTGAAAAACTATTCAAGAAGCGATTAATCGGTTTTTACAAGCAATTCAAATTTTTCAATAAGCAACAATATGGGTTTCAGGAGGGTCTGAACACTGAGCATGCTTTACAAAATTTCATGTCTGGAATCTATAATGGGATTAACAAACCGTATAAGAGTAGAACTTCAGGTCTATTCTTGGACATAAAAAAAGCCTTTGATACGGTAGATCATTGCATTCTTTTACGCAAATTGCATGAATCTGGTATCCGGGGGGTGGCCTTTAGATGGATCGAGTCATACCTGTATAATCGTAGACAATATGTGTCCATTGGTGAATTTAGTAGTGAATTGGCTTTGATAACCTGTGGTGTACCTCAGGGATCGGTGTTGGGTCCGATCCTTTTCTTGATTTACTTAAATGATCTCTTTTCCCATAACTTTCAAGGCTCATTGACTTATTTTGCAGATGATACTGCGTTAGCATATTCTTCTGACAGTGAGATAAAATTGCAAGAAATGATGCAGCTGGATCTTAATGACTTGTGTTGTTGGTTCCAATATAATAAATTAGCACTAAATGCATCTAAAACTAAATATATAAATTTCTCCTTATCAGCTCCTTTCAGTTTTCCAGTTTCTCTAAAATATCAGTTGGTTGTAATAGTGTGTCATGTAGCTGTGATGAGATAAATCAATCTGATACAATAAAATACTCAGGTTTGATTCTTGATTATAAATTAACTTGGGACACCCACATAAAGAAAATAAAGATGTATTCCATGTTCTTGATAAGACGATTTTATCACTTGAAGCAGTTTTTCCCTAAACATTTTCTACGGATTATGTACTATGCATTTTTTCATTCCAAGCTTGTATACGGAATTTCCTGTTAGGCATCCACTTTTTTTCTCATTATAAAAGGCTTGTAGTGCTACAGAAGTATGTAATAAGGATTATACAGGGAGTTAATAGGAGGTCTCATACATTTCCAATTTTCAAAGCACTGAATATTCTACCACTGAGACACACTTATGTGCTGAAGGTTCAGTCTTTATTTTATCAATTAAGTGGTAACAGATCTGTTTCAGTATATAACAATGATGATGAAATTTCTGTTGTAACACTTCAAACTACTCAAATGATTGTTAGGCTTCCAAAATCGAACTGTACCACGTTCCAGAGGTGTTTTCTTTTTCTTGCTCCGAAATTTTATAACTTACTACCACCTGATTTGAGAAGAATAAATACCCATAAACACTTAATAAATAAAACTAAGCTTTGGCTATGGCTTCATTCGCCAGTCGAGGTGGAAGGCTTCTTTAACGTTTCAAGTTAATAAGTTTCAATATATATCCACAAATCAAGTCAACCTTGTATTGACTACTACATAGTCCATCAATTTATTCTGTGTGATACGTTTTTGTCTCGATGATGTCACTAATAACTGTCTTTCTGTTGAATTATACTACACTATGGAATTGATTGATATTTTTATTATTATTATTTATCTGTAGATTGATAGGTATTATCGCTCTTTTTCTACAAATGGGTGTAATTCATAATGGATAATGCAAATGATACTAAAAATCCTTGTTTTGTATGTATGTGCGAGCTTGCACTCAATCATCTTCATTACATCATACTTAAATTCTAAATCTTTCTTCTTCCCAACTCCTTTTCCTAGACCTACTAAATCTTCAACTATATCAATTTATAAAATAAATAATCTTATTATAACACTTTGTATCTGACTCTTATTCGCGGACAAAGTCCAGTAACATACTGTACTTTTTGTGAGTAGTCTTGTTCACTTGTAACTTGTGTTATACTTTTGTTAATATTTTGTATGAATTCCGAGTGAATAAATTTTGATTAGTGGCCAGACTTAGTTAGCGCCTCATCACTGCTATTGTGTTGCTGACGAGGCTAATTGCAAGGCAAGTGGCTGGCTTCAAGTTATTCATGCATCTGAACACTCACTTCTAAAAAAGGCCGGGCCGGATAAGGAACGTTACAAACTTCGGTCTCCTAGCACCGCCTGGTTTGTGGGTTCAAATTCCGCCGATTGCATGGATTTTTTATCATTTCATCAATTCACCAACGCACTTTCCATTACCCACGCACAAGCAAAACGCTCATGTGGCCAATGAAAAATAATACAACGACCATGCAGATTCTGTTCACAGAAGCATTGAAAATAATTAGTTTCACTACCTTAGAGTTTCATGGCTTGGTAGTGGATTTATTGAATTCTCATGGAAACAGACTGCAATGGCAGTTTCCACGTTAACCGATTGTCGGCCGAGATTTATCGACCGACACTCAGAATTATCCTCTGATTGGCTGAGATCTTTTATTCTTCTTTTATTGATTCTATGTACTTCTTAATGAAGTACAGATGTGCAGGAAAGGGAAGATCAAGGCAGGAAACTTAACTACGACCTAGCTACTAGAAGAGAATTGGTAATAGAGAGATATCTAAGTATAATATCGGGGACCGAACTTCGCTCTGGAGTACAAAAGCATAAAAACATTATTACGAAAGAAGAAATTATAATAATATTTATAGTTTATACAGAAATGTTCTATCCAATCACAGTGAATTGAGATTAATTCCCAGAGGAATGCAAAAATTTCCCTCACAAAGGCCCGGTTGCACAAAAGCCGGTCAAGTTTTAATCCTGATCAATTTAACGTGAACCAAATCGGAGAAGACCATTTCAAAAAGATGGTTCCACTGTGGAATTAATCAGGATTAAAAATAAGCCGCCTTTTTTGCAACCGGCACTAAGTGCCTGATTGAATGATTACAAAAGTTCAACAGCTGAGTCATAATTTTGACTCATTCCCACACACATGAACTCGCTCACTCACTTCCATCAACAGACGACGAAATAATTATTATCATCTGTTTTTCCAAGGATGAATAATAATAATAATAATTATCCTTTTAATGTCCGTCAGCAAGTTTTCCGAGGGATGAGACCTAGTGCAATCGAATTTATATATTATAAACCTACTATGTTCTGAATTTCGTGAGAATCGTTAGAGCCGTTTTCGAGATCCGGTGAAATACAAACATATAAACAGAAATTGCTCGTTTAGTAGTATAGGATGAGCATTTTAAACAGTTTTGCACCCCAGACTTGTATATTAAGTGACTACTTTTTCTTTTTTTGCGCCCAGACTTGTGCAATAATAAGGAGTGACTTTTCTCTTTTTAGAAATTAGAAGACCAAAAACTGATCTACTCTGGCCGGTTATTGGTGGATTCAGTTCAGCTAAAGGATGTTCTGCGCATGTACGAGGGACAGGAAAACCACACAGTGCACTTAGTCTGCTCGCCGCCGCGCGACTTCCATCGGGTTTCGGCTTCCACTTCCACTTCTTCGTTCTCCTCTGCGTCTCCTTCGCCCGCCGGCACCCCCTCCACCTCCTCAATCAGTACCAGTATCAGTAACAGTAGCATTAACTCCAGCACAACCACCAGCAGTAGGCAGAATATGGCTCAAAGTAATACAGGTAACCGAAAACTTGCATTTTTCTTTTAATGTAGGGGAATCTTTTAGTCTTGATTTTAACTCAATGTATTTCATGACAAAGAAATTGATAAGAAAAAGTTTTGATAGGAAATAATTTTTGCATCTAATTTTTAAGAATATATTTGATTTGAAGTGTCCATCCCTTGTGATGTTGCTCACTAAAACCTTTCAATCTCACAGCAGGTTAGCAGAAACCTTGTCAAGAATTGCTCTTAAAAAATATATTTTTGATAATTTATATGAGGTGCTCTGAACCAAAGGGGTGTTAAAGACATTTTTTAAAAATGCGAGTTGAATAGCAAAATGTGAAGATGAAACTTGTATTTCATTGGTGACAATGATTCATTCTCTATATGATACAGTATGAATCTAGTTGCTCACTTGTATCTTTTTGCCACCATTTGAATAAATGATTCACCTAAGTTCTAATGAATTTTTTAAACGTTATATTGCTCTAAATTGAATACGGTTTGTAAGCCATACTAAGGTTGCAAATACCAATTTTTACGGCCCTTTATGTGCACTGTGTAGGGTTTACTTGAATTTTGAAAAACGTCTTATTGGGTGAAAAATGTAAAATAAGTTGAGATAAATATCAGGTTTCAGTGTCTTACTTGGACTTGAATGGTACTAGATAGAAGATTAATGTCTTTTTATTTGCACTCTACAACATTAAAAGTGATGTGGGCGAAGTTGAAGTACTACATAAAGTATTGAATAAGACGGTGACAAATTTGAACAAAGCAAGTGGTGCTTTGGGCTGTAAGCTTAGGCTCGTTCATCACTTGAATACCTTCAAGGATTCATTAATTTCAAGAAAACTATACAGTTATTGTCAATATTCAATATCACTATATATTTATAAAATAGAAGAATGGTACCCTCTTATGAAAAGTACACAATAATTCGTTCAATAATTACACAATAAATTGTATTCTTAATCTATTATTTTATTATTCCCAAAAAAGGGTACTATAATTCTATTTTATAAATAAAAATAAGTAGTCCTGATTTCATAGACTACTAGCAGGGCACCCGTTCTTCGCTACGGGAATTAAAAAATAAAATTACTTTTGTGAAACATTTATAATCTAAATCCTACCAAAATTGTTATAATCGTTTTTGAGATTATGCCACAACTTGGCATGAAAATAATTGAGTCAAATCATGCGAATAATTAATTAATGTGTTGGAAGTGCTCTGTAGAAGAGTAGTCTAATTACAGCGAATTTTGTAGAATATTGGGCGGGGCTTAAGAGTCGACCTCGACTTTATTCATTGGTAATTAATATTTCCCGTTGACAGATATCAAATTAGCAGTGATCATGCTATTTTTGTTTTTGCTTGATCCAATTGAACATTGAATTCCAAATTAAGTTGATTCGGAATTTGATGACTCTGGTAGCCTATCCATGGATCTCTTGCTTATTCTGGAATTTTTGGCATAGCTTGTCGCTTACTTTTCGTTTCACTTATCCAAAAGTGTAAAAGCAGCCAATCCACTGATTCTTTCATTCATAATAGCAGAAACAACAATTTCATGTTACTTTGTTGACATTCTTCATCTGATTCGGGGCGCATTACTATCCCCGATTAGATAGCAATACGTCACAAAACCAAACAATATCAGTCATCAAATAACAAGTTAATTTCAACATGGAATTACTCAAGAAAGAAAAGCCCGTTGAACCCAAGTTTCGTCGATAGTAACCCATATAACCCATTTCATAATAATTTTGAATCCCCACTTTTGATTGACATTCTCGAATGAACCTTTGTTTCACTACACTGCACTTTCGTTGGTCTGTACGTTGCTTTATCGTCGGGTTACAGTACCTTGTTTTTGGCGGTGAGCTTTTACCGGTTGAATTTGGCTTGACGGCGACGTCCTCTTACGTCCCTAGACCTGTCGTCTGAACGGGTGTCTTGAAGCGGTGTTACATAAAGTTGCGGAACCAAAGGGGTGGTAGTACAAGAAGTTGGTTTGGGGACACACATGAACCGCTGTAAATAAATGTATTACAGCATTAATTTCTAACTCTTCCTACAATTCATCAAAAGCTAAAACAGGAGTTTATTCAATTATTTAATTTAGATTTTATCTTGACGTTCTGATTTCATTCTCAAAATTTAACAGATTTAAAACAAATTTACTTGCCAGAGTGTCATTAATATACAATGCAACATTTATGAAAACACCCGTAATAAATTAATATAATGCTTTTAGAAAATGAATACTTCATTAATTATGATGTTAACTTTTATATAACTTGATATAATACTCTTAGAAAAGGTATAATTCAGATTGAAATGATGCTAACTTATATGATATTTTTCGTTTGGTTTGCGAAATCAAATATAATTTTTCATATAGTAGCTCGGCTAGTATTGTTGGAAACTTGTGCGCTAGCCAACATTTATTTTATTTATTATTTATGAACTTTAGGACGCAATCCAAGTGTAAATAACGGGCATTCGCCCAAAACTGCTCAGAACCTTGATTAAAAATGAACATTCCAGAGTTTATGATTTGATTTACCTTTAATTAAATAAAATTAGTAGACACATAGAAAATAATTTAAATTGTAATAAAATTTGAACATTCATTAACATTAATTTCCTGGAAAAGAAAAACTTTCTTCTTCGTCTATTAAGATTTCTATCATAAAAAATTTACTAAATCATTCGAAAGCCTTAATGACATAAGAAAACAGAGTCTGAAAAAAAATAAAATTATAAAATGTCATAAACTCAATATGAACATAATCTTAGAAATTTCATTCCAATTTAAAGGCTATCTTCCTGACTTTCAGCAATACTCTACAATAATATATTTCCAGAAACAATAACTCAAATGTAACGTAACTGAAAACTTTCTATACTTCTTTAGAAAAAAAATTTATAATTATCTTCCATCACTAATAAAATCAAAAGGATTATTCTCAATCAATATTATTAACTTGAAAAATAACAGGCTTAATTAATTCAATACTCTTATGGAATTTTCAATCAATTAAATTCCCTAAATTATATTTTAACCTTATTTTACGTACCTTAGCGGTTATTTGAAGAAACAATTATTCGTACATGATGAAGAAACACAATTAAACCTTTCAGGACATGGCACTACTAGTAAATTTAAACTTTAATAAAAAAAACTAGTTCCTACATTAACTAATTGTATAAACTTATAAACTTGCCCAAAAAGGGGGAAACATAGTGACTACATCTTTACTCTCGTAGTGCTCCTAGCAAAGTGTCCTCCGAAACGTAATCTGGTCTCTCGACTGGGGAATCCCCCCACTACTGTATTTAGAAACAGGTCTCCTATTGGGCGAAGAGAATCAATTTGACCAATCGTCGCGTGGCTTCTAGAGCCTTTGGACCAAATAGTAACTGCAAAATCGGTAGTTTGTTATAACTTCAATGCTTGCTGTTTTCCAACTTATCGCACTTTATGTCGCGACAAGAAGGCTAAGTTTTAGAGATAATTCCATAATCTACATTCCTCGACGACTCGGAGCCACAATTTTTAAATATCTATCATGGGAAACTCGAAGTCATGGCCGTTCATAAAAGAGAGAGAAAATAATTTATTTCGCTAACTCACTTACAATAATGGCTCTAGTCTATTGCGTATTAAATTTACTATTATAACTTGGGAAAAGGCCTGAATTAAAAGGAGTGCTCGGCACAATAGTTAGTATAACATAATTGTGGCTTATTTTCTATGTCCTAAACTTTACTATAATAAATATTAAATTGGGATCATTTTAATGTGAATTTGCATAAATCTGACTAGAGTGTATTCAATCACTATGATTATTGACTACCATTATGTAATTTCTTTCTTTGATCTTAGCTTAAAACCGAAAGCTTAGGGATGAAAATTTGAATGTAAACTAACATGTAACTTAATTTAATTCCTATCTAAATTGACAACTTTATTATTTACTTGTGTTCTATCAATATCAATAGGTTTGTCTTGTGCCATGCAATGACATCTCGGAAGTAAATAGGAGCAGCTGATGAAATATTATGTTTTTTTTCGATTTAATTTTTAGCTGATTTTGAAACATGAAAATATCAGGCCCAGTAGTAGCACAAAAGCTTGTTCAATCAGGATTAAATTTCATGAGAATTAATCAGAGCAGGGTTTTTTTTTTTAATAGAAGGCTTCTCAGATTGGTTCTCGTGGTATTTAGTCCGGATTATGAATTAACAAACGGTGCAACTGGATCTCTCAAGGCCATGGCTGCGTACAAACATAGAGCAACATAGGAACCAATACAATAGAAGCTGAAGAAATTAATCGCATTTTTATCACCTCACAATGAACATCACATTCAACTACCATATGTTTGGAGAGACCGATTTTTAATTTCTTTTACTATTATCCAGTCACTTTCTGAATCTATTCTTCCAGATGTTCCATGAATACTGCATTGTTTTAAAATAAGGTCGCCAAAATTGGTAACTCAACTACATCTATTATAATCTTTTTCATTTGTTCACACTTTCTTACGTTTTCAACAGACTATGGAAAACTTTTTTCTGATCAGCTGCTACTTGAGGGACCAATAATCCTTCTCAAGGAACTCCAGCAAATTTTCCCAGAGTTGAGACCTGTTCCAAAATAATGTTTTTTGTCGCAAATCCACTATATTCTTGATTTAATCAAAATCGTTAGAGCCGTTTTCGAGATCCGTCCGACATAAATACATATCCACAAACACACATATTCAAAGAGAAATTGCTTTCTTAGTATAATTGACTTCAATGTTTATGATTTCATTCAAGGAGAGCTTATTTCACATAATAATAACAGCTGGCATCAAAAGCAAAAATGTCAAACATGATTGAAATTGAAACAGTAGCAATCATCAACATTATTATCTTCATCTGATCTAAAGTAACCAATTATAGTAAGATTCACATCAATTTGTCAGAATTGTTTTAATGGGGAGCATTGATGCTATTAATGAGGAATACTGACAGCCAACGATTTGTTATGCATATTCTCCAATATGTTTATCGAAAGCTACCTTCATCTATTTTCTTTGGTAAAACAATCAATGCTTGAGAATAATTGATTCATGGGAAAAGCGCCTTACTTCTATGGAAGATATTTTTGCATTGGGAAAAGCAACAACAGCTATTTGACCGTTTAAATAAATAACCCCTTTCTTTCGCACAAGTTGAATTTTAGCCGTATTTCTTCATTCTATGCAAACAGATCCCACAACGGACACTTCTGAAGTTTTAAAAATACCCTCCATATATCATACCGAATTATTAAAATTTCATCGAAATTGTTTAAGTAGTTTTCGCGATCTGTCGGATATACAAACAAAATTAGTCTTGATAGAATAGGATCAATTGATAGAAGCATTTCCCGACATAAAAGTTTGTTTTATGAAAAATAAAAATCATCTACACTCCCAGGAATAGCTCTGATTGAAGCAGCAGTGCCCAATCAATTTGTTCTCTATAAATGCATTTTAATTAGTTCTTCAACTTGGTGCCAACCTAATGAAGTCATCTCAACTTAATGCCAACCTGACAAAACTAATAATTTAGTTGCCAGTTAACAACTGTTTCGAAGAGGTAATCTCTCTAGATTATAGTTCTATAGTAACATATGATATGGAAATTTCAATTATAATTAAAAGATTAGGAGAAGAAGAATATACATGCTAAAAGACGAACTTTAAATCCTTAAAAACCACCCTCAAGCTGGGTCTACACCAAAGCTATTAACAAAATGTTAATAACATCATTCTTATAGATTCTATGAGATTGAGCATAACTTATCATACACATGATGAACACATGTGTTTGTCAAGCTCCGCTCAATCTCATAGAATCTATAAGGATTATGTTATTAACATTTTGTTACTAAATTTGGTGTAAACCCAGCTTTAGAGTTGAGATATTGCCAAAATATTTCTTAGTTGTTAGCACCTAGGTCGTATAAGGAATCTATATTCCAAGTTTTGTTGCAATCCATCCAGTAGTTTTCCAGAAATCGTGATCAGTGAGTGAGTGAGTGAGTCAGTGAGATAAGAATTTTATTAGTAGAGAAGAAGATATATTTGTTTAAAACACTTTACATTCCAGAAAACACTTGACATTACAACATTTACTGAAATTTAAAGTGTTTTTAAACAAATGAATATAGTGGTATTTACAATATCAGTGTCGTTTTCTTCTTATTATTGAGATATAACACAACTCCTCTCGTACAATCAAATAATTTATTTCAAATTTAGGGCCAATTCGATTACTTACAAGAAATCATCATCATAAGTTATTCAACAGAATTCTTGTATTAAATACCTCAACTGCAGGCTGAATTTTTAGTCCTGTTATCCAGTTTTTAATGTAATTAATAAAACGAAAATTCAGTTTCAATAAAAAAATTTAGGTTTACATACAAAATACATATAAAATGTTTTTTTACTCTTTTCTTCGTTAGGGGCCTACTAAAAATTATTAAAGGATATGCTTAAAATGTTCACCGATTAAGGTTATTCTATGCTTTGTATTATTCATCATAATAGTCATGATAAAAGAGATTCTGTTCTTGAGACGACCGGAATTCACACAAAATTTCACAAAGCTCAAGGATAATCATCTCGCACTGTTTATGATTAAGTAGAGCTACCAACTTCGTGCGACTAAACAAAATTTTCCTCCATTAGAAAATATATTAGCCGACCAGTGGTAATTTACCACCCACTTAGAATTGGGTAACATGACTAAAAGATCACTCTGTATTTAATTGCATATAGCCCTATGTGTCGTTTTTACAACTTTTGTGCATGAGCTTCATCTAAACGCTAAACTGTTATTAAATATTACCACTTGAATGACAATCCACATCACATGCCGCTATTATGTGCATATGCCCCCAAATCACCCCTGCTACACTCTTATCTGTGATATTTATTTGATATAAAGCAATGATCGCACTTTCCCAATCAGTATAAATGTATTTCGTATCTAATTTAACTGTGATATTTTGTCGATATCGAGTAATGATGTCACTGATTCCAGGTTCTCGATTTAGTAGAAATGAAGTAATGCTTTGATGTTTCAGTTGCCGGCTCGGAGCAACGTGAGGACGGCGACCCGCGCGCTCTGTGGGCGGCGGCTACAGCTGCCTCCTCGTACCCCGTCCCCGCCCCCAATGCCACCCCCGCCAACTACGCCATGGCCGCCCACCAGATGGCCTGGATGCAGCAGGCATACTCGCAGTACATGTCGCACTATATGCAGTTGTGAGTTGCAATCTCTTTTATTTCAAATGAATGAATGAAATAGTCATTCTTGGGAAGCAGTTGGCTCTGTGGTCACGTAGGAAAGCTACCGCTCAGACAAGTTGAAATTCATGTGCCTCAAACTCCGGTTGGACGGGTAACGACTCGAAGAGCAAACTTTGCTTATTTATGAGTTGAAAAATCGCTTCTTGTTGGTTCAGAACCCAAAGCTGAAGATCCTTTCATCTGTTCCATTCACTTTTCCTTCTTATTAAACGCATGGGCATCATCATAAAAAAATTACTGGTTAAGATTTTTAAATACCATTTTTTTATATTCTATTTTCTATCTTGAATATTCTTTGTTCATTCTCTCATAGTAGTGAATTCTGTCATAAAAAATACTGCCTATTCAAAGTTGCCTACATTTCGCAATAAATGTAGTTTTAAGTTGGTTTTGTTAGAAACAATGACTGTTTTAATACTTGCTGATTGTCGGCCGACACTCATAATTCCTCTGATTGGAATACTAATTGTCCTCTGATTGGCTGAGAATCAGCTGTTGGTGAGAATTAGCCAATCAGAGAAAAATTTTGAGTATCGGCCAATAAATAATGTAGACCGACAATCGGTAAGTGAGAAAACGGCCATCGCTTCTATTTTCGAGAGTGCTGAAAATACAATAGTATGCAAATATATGCATTGGTGTTGGTGGCCACTCTCATGGACCCAAAGACTTCTAACTTCCTTTTTTTAAAAGTAAATAAAACTCTTCTTATGGATCAGAAAGTTTGTATTTTTTTTTTTTTTTTGTAATGTGGACACAAATAAGGTTTTGTTTCAATCAGTTTTGAATATCAAATCAGGTAGGTAACGTCCCTAATTATTGTCCATACACTGAGTAGACTGATTTCTGGCGTTTGTCATGACTCCTGCCAGCATTGCAGGCGTTATGTTAGCAATTTCTCCCCTGATATTAGTCTTCAAATCTTGTAGGGTCCTTGAACGGTTCACATAAACAAGGGATTTCAAAAAAACCATAGAATAAATCACAAGGGTTCGAATCAGGAGATCGGGCTGGCCACTCCACTCCAAATGCTGATCGCTTCTAATTGAGATGAGGCGTCCTGGAAAGTGTTCCCTCAATATTGAAGTCACGTTCAGAAAGTTCCTGCACAATTGACATCTTGTATAAATGGAAATGAAGATCATCATGAAGAATTCTTCCTACAGAACGATCGGAAAGAGCAGACGCATGTTTGTGTACAGAACGCTATGATGATTGCAACATTGAAACTCTCACTGCCTCAATGTTCTCAGGTGATCTAATAGGCCGAGGGACTTGTCTTGTCGCACTTGCAGTTTGTCTGAACGTAGTGACTCACGTAGCAATTGATTTCCTGTCCGAGACAGTAACCAAAGGGGCTGAATTGAAGCAATTTCGAAACGCGCGCTGGGTTGTGACCACAGAACATCCGCTCGAAAAATAAGTCTCAACGGCAAACGCACGCTTCTCATTGTTCCAATGCATGATGGCGACTGAACATGTCGGGAAGTAATTTTTATGGTTTGGCCTCTCTAACGAGACCAAATTTGCTCTACTACGACATCAGCTGACTGAATGGCGTTCACTTTGAAAAAGGAAGTTTCGCTGTCGCACCCGGTATATTCAGTTCATACTGCATTAGACAATTAGTTGGAATATGGAAAGTGATTGTGACAGCAGCCAATAAATGCATGGATTGGATGAATTGATGAAAATTGCTAGCTGCTATTGATAACTGGTGTGGTTTTGTTGTAGCTTGGCGGCGACACAAGGTGGAGTGAACAATGCCTACCCGATTCACACAGCGCCCACCCCTCAGCAACAGCCCGCTCCAGTCAGGGATGACAACCAGCCAGCCGCCAATCCAGCTGCCGGTAAGTATTTAGCAAAACGTTCGTTTCTAACTATTCATTTATCTATTAATTATCTATTCATTTATTTATTCATTTTATTTTTTTATTATTCGTGCATAGCTGTAATGGGACTCTTGTCAAACGCTCTGTGTCGGTTAAATGGGCAGTATTGTTGTCAAATTTTCGTTACTGGATAATATCATCACCAACCCATTGTGGTGGATTGTAGGCTACACTGTAGTGAGGTCCACGTTATAATGGCAGTATTTGATTATCATTGGTTTTGCCATCCTTGACTATCATTCGACAATTCAGATAGCGCTATCCTTTTCTATCTCCGCAAAATGTCCGGATCGTTTTTGAACAATGTAGTTGAATATAATTAACAAAATATCCAATCTCAATTATGAAAATGTACCATTAAATCATACAAAAATATAGTTTCTGGATGAATTATAATTTATTATTTTTAACATGAATTAGCAGTTAATATTACATGAGATATACCTGTATCCTCTATCTTTCTCCACTACCATTATAACGTATCAATTGGCAGATTTGTAAATCATCCTACTATCACTCAAGTCATCATCAACCTTCTTCCATTCTTGGATTATTTTTTCAGTTGAAAAGCTTAGTTCTAATTGAGCAATTATGAATTTATTTGTTGTGATAGGTGGTGAAAATGAAGAAGAAGAGGGCAGAGGACATAGAGATTGGCTAGACTGGTTCTACATCATGAGCAGAGTGACTGTTCTATTCAGTGTCGTTTATTTCTACTCATCTCCAGTTCGCTTCTTCATGGTCACCACGTTAGGCCTCATCATGTACTTGTAAGTATACTTTTTCTTGTTTAATATATTTGAATTAAATATTTAGTAAATTGAGAAAATAATTGATGAAATTAAAAACAAACAATAACCTAAAACATCCATTTTTTAAACAGTCCAGAAATTGTCCCGAGTAAGTTTATTCCCAGCGTTTTTTTCTAAGAAATAACCGAAAGTCATTTTTTAAATAGTTTGATAGAAAAGCTAAAACACAACGAACATGCATTTGAAAAATTATATAATAGTATTTAATGAAGTAATCTTGTCAATTAATCTTGTCAAAATCTCCACTGAATTATATTTCATCTTCACTATTCTGCAATTCAAAGCTATATGTTCCATTATCAACACGTTTTACTCTTATTATAGACTACATCCCCTTTGAATTATTGTACGGTTGTGATAGTATTGTTTTTACAGTTGAAAATGAATTCAGTGTAAATAGTTGATTCAAAAAACGAATGGATTATTTTTCACACAGTACTTCTCATTTGAGAGAAGCATCTAATAAAGCCATATCTTGTATAATATATTTACAAATACATGCTCTGAGCTTTGATTCAAGCTAAGATAAAAATAAGAACTATGAAT